>NW_028274817.1:17597196-17748712 GCF_037043125.1 Eumetopias jubatus | reverse complement strand
TATTGATATATTATTATTATCTAAAGATCAAAAGTCACATTAGGTTTATTCTTTGTATTATACAGTTCTATAGTTTCTGACAAATGTATAATGCCATGTATCAGCCATGAGAGTATCGTAGAGAATAGTTTTACCACCCGCCAGCAATGAAGGAACGCTCCTGTTGCTCCCAATCCTCCCAGAACTTGGTGTTGTCGGTGTTTGGGATGTAGTCATTCTAATACATATGTAATGGTATACCATTGTTATTTTAATTTACAATCTCCGAGAGATACGTAATTTGAGCATCTTTCATATATTTACTTGTCCCCTGTATTATCTTCTTTGGTGAGGTGTCCTTTCAGGTCTTTTGCCCACTTTTTAGTTGTGTATTTCCTTCTTATTGCGTATTAAGTGTTCTTTATATATTTTAGATATAAGTCTTTATCACATATGTGTTTTGCAAAAATTTTCTCCCAGTCTGTGGATTATTATTTCATTCTCTGAACAGTGTCTTTCACAGAGCACAAGTTTTACTTTTAGTGAACTGCAATTTATCAATTTTTTCCCTCATGGATCATGCTTTTGCTGTTGTAACTAAAAGGTCATCATCAAACCAAACACAACACAGATTTTCTCTATGTTATTTTTAGAAATGTTATGCTTCGCATGTTTAAATTTAGGTCTCTGGTTCATTTTGAGTTAATTTTTGTAAAAGGTGTAGGACTATATCTAATGTTTTTCACATGTGGATATCCAGTTGTTTGAGTACCATTTGTTAAAATGACTACCCTTTCTCCATTGAATTATCTTTGCTCATTTCTCAAAGACCAGTTGACTATATTTGTGTTTATGGGAGCAACCCAAGTGTCCATCAATTGATGAATGGATAAAGAAGAGGTGGGATACACACACACACACACACACACACACAATGGAATATTACTCAACGATAAAAAGAATGAAATTTTGCCATTTGCAACAACATGGTTGGATCCAGAGGGTATAATACTAAGTAAGTTAGTCAGAGAAAGACAAGTACCATATGATTTTACTCACATGTAGAATTCAAGAAACAAGACAAAAGAACAACAAAAAGAGAAAAGCAAAAAAACAGACTCTTTAATATAGAGAATAAAGTGGTGGTTACCAGAGGGGAGATGGGGAGAGGGAACGTGTGGATTAAGAGCAGACTTATTGTGATGAGCACTGAGTAATGTGTAGACTTACTGGATTACAATAGTGTGCACCTGAAATTAATATAACACTGTATGTTAATTATACTGGGATTAAAAATATTTAAATAAAAAAAGGGAAAAAAGACAAGAGATAACAAGTGTTGGCAAGGTTGTGAATAAGAGAAACCTTGTGCACTGTTAGTGGGAATGTAAATTGATGCAGCCACTCTGGAAAATATGGAAATTCCTCAAAAATGAAGAACAGACCTACCATGTGATCTAGCAATCCTACTTCTCAGTACATATCCAAGGGAAATGAAATCAAAATCTCAAAGAGATATCTGCACTCCTGTGTTTACTGCAGTATTATTCACAATAGCCAAGATATGGAAACAACCTAAGTGTCTATCTACAGACGAATGGATACAAAAGGTATGATATACAGAAATATCATTCATTCATGGGAAAGAAGGAAATCCTGTCACTGGCAACAAAATGGATGGATCTTGAGGGCATTATGGTAAGTGAAATATGTCAGACAGAAAAAGACAAATACTCTATGATCTTACTTACATGTGGAATCTTTTTAAAAGCTGAACTCAGAGAGTAGAATTGTGGTTATAAGGGGTTGGGGGGCTGGGAGAAATGGGGAGGTGTTGGTCAAGGGGTGCAAAGTTCCAGTTAGAAGATGAATAAGTTCTGGGCATCAGCATAGTGACTAGAGTTAACCACACTGTATTATATACTTGAAAGTTGCTGAAAGAGTAGATCTTAAATGTTTTCACCATAAAAAAGAAATGGTGATTACGTGAGGTCAAGGAGTTGTAAACTAACGCTTCGGTATTAATCATTTTGCAACATATACATGTATCAAATCACAACATTGCACCCCTCAAATGCACACAGTGTTATCTATCAATTATATCTCAATAAAGTTGGGGGAAAAGTGCAAAAGAAAAGAGAAAACCTCCTCATGGCACTACTTGAACACTCATTAATCAAAACCTGCCCAGAGAGAAAAAAGTTTCCCTTGGAAAAAGAGCAGATCTTGTTTACGCAGAATCATAGCCAAAGTAACCATTCTTACAAATTCTCAACGAACACATTCGGATGGAAGTGAACATTCGTTTTAGTTAGGTAAATGAGTTTTGGTTTGGTCAGGCAACTGTCTAGTCATCCGCCACCTTTGTATTCTCTCCTCCACCTCCAACCCATGTTTGTATTAAGCAACTCAACAGCAAAGCAAGGGCATACTCCTTCATGTTCCTAGAGGGGAAACATTACTTTGAGAACGAGGCTGCCAATTTTTAAATCACCACAAGACTTTCCATAGTTGTCCCTGAATTGTGGATTCTTTTTAACCTCCTTCAGTATTTGGGGGTCTCTCAGTAGACTATACATTTTTGACAAATATGACTATTTTAACAATTACTTAACTTTCAACTATTGTACAAATAACCAAAAAGGCCTCTCCTTGGTTTATTTCTCTGTGGCTGGGATCAAGGAGACACTATCTTGAACACTGCAAGTGGAAATATTATTTTAATATTTGTACAGAGAAAGTATGTCATGTGTGTCATGAACTGGCATCCATATTATTATCATAGATGCTAGAAAATGAATTCTTTTTGGTGGCTTTCTGACACCAGTGTTTAATGGTAGCTTTATTACAAGTTATCTCTGTTCATAAAGGAAAAAATATATTTAAACCAGTAGAAATAACTGTGCATGATTCTCTAGCACAGTTAACTCGAGATTTTCCAGTCTCATAACCACAACTGATAGGAAGATTTATGGCCACAGCTGCCTGTGTTAAACTTCTTTTCCTGCAGTTGAAGGAATCAAATTTCTTCTTGGAGATTAGTCATTTGTGGGGGTGTCGCCAACTGCAAAATGCTTCTGTTACCAATGAGGTGCACTCCTCTGTTGCTGTCCTGCAGCTCTGATTTTCATTTCTCTTCGCGTCTTTCCCACTCCTACGCAGACACATTTTAATGACCTACACGGTCAAGTTTTCTCTAGGTGTTATTCAAACCTCACACTCCAGGTTGTTGTTTGATGGTTATGCGGTAACCTCACAAGGAAGGATGGGATGAAAGGACATTTTGGCACATGTTCACAAGTAGGAAATCCAAGCAGATGAGAAATTCCACACGGGAGTGGGAGTGGGAGTAGAAGGGGAACTGAAATTTCTTGGGTGGCTACGAGTGTGCCAAGCACCGTGCTAGGCTCTTTATGGAAAGCATCTCATTTCATTTTTGAAGCAATCCTGCAAGGGGTTAGGTGATATTCCCATTTCATATATGAGGAAATTGACTTTTTCCAGATTGTGCAGCTTATTAGTGACTAACTGAGCAGGTATGAGCAACCAGGAACTAATGACTCCCAATCTCCCATTTTCTTTTCCCACTTGACTGTGTAGCCTGTAAAGGCCTAGAATACAGTTGGACAAAGCATTGTCACAACTCTATGATTCTGGGGGATTTAAAAAAAAGCACAGGTTTATTGGGAAATGATTCACGTGCCATACAATTCACCATTTTAAATTGGACCATTCCATGACTGTTAGTATTTTCCCAGGCTTGTGCAACTCATACAACAGTCAATTTTACAGTATTTTCATCACCTCAAAAAGAAACCCTGCACAATTCAACTATCACTCCCAAATCACCAATCCCCCACTCCAGTCCTAAACTGCTACTAATCTACTTTCTATCTCTACAGATTTGCCAATTATGGGCATTTCCTGTCAGCGGAATCCTATATTATCAGTCCATCTGTGACTGGCTTCTTTCAGTTAAGATGTTTTCAAGGTTCATCCATATTGGAGCACACATCGGCACTTCATTCCTCTTTATGGCTAAATAATATTCCTTTGTGTGCATATGCCACATTTTATTTATCTGCAACTTACGGGGACTGGATGCTATGTCTAAACAAGACGATGCTAAAGCTGAGAGGGTCATCAATGGTTCATCTGTTCAAGGACCTATCTAAAGCGTGCAAAACTGATTGGGTCCGTCCTACCTTTTTTTAGAGGCTTCTGGGAACATGCACCCCAACTTGCCTTGGCCCACCTCATAATTTCTGGTAACCATTGTCTCTGTGAAGTCATTTCGATTAATCAGAGTTTGCGTAGACCTACAGGGAGATGGAGGATCTATACATATTAAGTTTTTGTCAACTGAAGACGGGTGACAGAACAACTGAGTAAAGAGTGAGATTTCAGCAAATCCATCAGATTCGGATTCAGGCCACTGTTACCAGTTTGGCTTTCAATGAATTGGCTGGCTGTGTGAGCAGCATAGAGTTTAATTAACATAGTAGGATGTGTCTAAAATGACAGCTGGAAAAACTGGTTAAAAAGCAAAAGTAATGCAAGGCATTCACTTGACATGATAACTGGTTGTCTGAATTTAAATTTCAAAAAAAAAAAAAAAGTATGGCTTGGCCAGCCAATTTGTTTAAAAACGGGCAAAATTATTTTGTGGGGAAATACAGCATATATGCAAAGATAAAACTGCTGCTTCTTTCTGCCAAAGTTTTAGTCAATCATCCAGTTATGTCATTTTATGAAAGTAACAGGACTATTTAATTGTACGTGTGGATGAATTGACCAGAAATACTGACATAATGTAACCTAGTTTAAATACCTTTCTTCAGGATCCAGTAAACAACCTTACCAGCTTCTCTTGCCTTCAGTTCTAAGATGAAAAGAGAAGGAAGCCCTTATTACAGCAATTGTACAAATGTACAGTAGAGTCTAACACATTAGTACAAACCCTCCAAAGTTGTGGCTAGAATGGAACAAAGAACTCATTTGTATTTATCTTGATAAATGGCAAGATATATGCACTTAGGGAAACCACTTTAAGCCCTAGAGCTACAAGTATGCCCAAAATAATTCAAAGAGAAAAAGTACGACTGGGGAGAACCACCATAGCAGCCCATTGTAAGAAGTTCTTCTTCAGGGTATGAACTGCCATTTTTTTGTGACCTACACCTTCTTCGAACTTGTCATACAAGATGAGTGGAATTAATATGCAAGATAAGGTTTATGCAACCATAATCTAGGAATTCTTCCTCAGATCTCATTTTACATGCAGCCACCCTTTTTGAACTAATATGTAATAGACTCACAAATCCCATGCGAAGGTGATTCCGTCTCATGATAAGAATTATCTTTTGTAATGAAAATGACATAATTTTAGAAGTACTAGTGCATAAATTATTCTTGTTTGAGCTTACAACTTCTTAAAGTATTTTACATATAATAAATATTAATAAAAGTTTTCTCAAACCTCATTTTTACAAATATTAAATTTCCATCACATCAATTTTTCATAAAAAGAATAAACTGAAATTATTCTTTCCCTTCTCCTGTTTCTCTGCCTTCTCTTCCATGGTGTGCTTTAGCAACCCTTCTGGTCATTTTCGTTCCCCATCTTCATACACATTTATGAGCTTAGCATTTCTGTGCTCCCTGAGAGTTCATAGGCAAGACTGTGATTGCTTTCATCCTTCTTCCCATGAGATCTCATATACATTACATAACATCCCTCTTCTTGTTCCTTGTTGTCTTAGCCAGCTAGGTCCCCGCAACTTCTGACATGCCACATTCATAGCGTAACTGAAACTAGGTCTGTTCCTTCCTACTTTGTCCCATTCCTGTTCCATCAACACTAATCCAGTCTTGAGTGAATGCTCTTTCTTGACCAAACCTTCTCAATCTTTATCCCGATTCCCCTTTGTGAATTTTGTTCGTGTCTTTCCCAAATCGATTGTGCGAAATCTCCACTCCCAAGAGTGTTGGGTATAAAGAGGGAGAAGCATCAAGAATGACTTCTAGGTTTTAGGGCTAAGGTTAGTGATGTCATTCTGAGGCAGGGAATAGGTACTCAAATGTTTTTTTGATTGAGATAACATGTTTGCCTGGAGTTCTGGAGAGAGGCCAAAAGTACTGATAAAAATTTGGAAGGAAGGAGAAGAGAAGAGGATTCAACCACAGAATTTTGGCAAACATCAACATTCACGGGTTAGGCAGAGGAACTGTTTCAGAAAGCAGAATGAGTAAAGATGGCTTGAGACACAGGAGGGAAGTTTTCACCTTTTCAGTGAAGCTTTTCTGAAAACTTATTTAAAGTTTGCAACTCCCTCCTTGGCGTTCTTATCATTGGTGATTGGGAGTGAAAGTTTCAAAGAGATATAGAAGTGAAATGTCAGATTGCTGTGAAGTTCGGATCAAAGACAGGTAAGAGAGTAGAAAGAGCTAATGTACTTCTCCTGGCTATAAAAGGGAAGAAGTTATAGGATTTTGTTCCAGGGAAATATAGGGGAAATTTTTCTAAAGATTTCATTTATTTGAGAGAGAGAGCATGCATGCGAGCAAGGGGAGGGAGTGGTATGGGGAAAGAATTTGAAGTAGACGCCACGCAGAGCGCGGAGCCTGACACAGGGCTTGATCCCACGACCCAGAGATCATGACCTGAGCAGAAACCAAGAGTTGGATGCCCAACTGACTGAGCCACCCAGGGGCCCAACAGGGGCAATTTTTAAGATAGAAGAGATGGGAGAATATTTATGATCTGAGGAATAAAAGTTAATAGATTTAAAGCTTAGCAGAATACGGCTAATTGATGAAAGAAGATTACTTAGGAGATGAAAGGAATTTGAACTCAGAATCTCTCTCTCTCTCTCTCTATCTATTTTCGGGGCGGGGAGGGGTGGGTAGCTGAAAGGTGTTCGCTTTCACCGAGGAAAGTGCAGAGGAGAGAAGGATATTTGCTGAAACAGCAACGTTGTGGTTATGAGCATAGAAAGTGTGGGGACCTCTGCTTGAAGGTCTTTGTTTTTTGTGAAAATAAAGAGATTTTGAGGATAAGGATTTTGAGGAGACAGACAAAAGTTTGAATAGGTTTTGAGAAAAGTGGGGAGAGCAGTTGATTCTTGGGTTCAAGAATCAATTCCTTGAGTTCAAGAACAGTGGTTCTTGAACTTGAGCGGGCATCACAAGCACCTGGAGGGCTTGGCGTTTTTTGTTTGTTTTTTGGTTTTCTAAAGATTTTATTTATTTATTTGAGAGAGAGCATGAGTGGCGGTGGGGAGGGGCAGAGGGAGAAGCAGACTCCCCGATGAGCAGGGGGCCCCATGCAGGGCTGGATCCCCAGGGCTCTATCCCAGGACCCCGGGACCAGGACCCAAGCTGAAGGCAGATGCTTAACTGACTGACCCACCCAGAGGCCCCACCTGGAGGGCTTGTTAAAACACAGACTATGAGGCTCCACCCCCAGAATTTTTGATTCAGCAGGTCTGAGGTAGAGCCTAAGAATGAACATTTCTATTTTTTTTTTTTTAGATTTACTTATTCTGGGGGGGAGGGGCAGAGGGAGAGGGAGAGAGTGAATCTCAAGCAGACTCTTCACTGAGCGTAGAGACTGACATGGGGCTCGACCCTGAGATCATGACCTGAGCCAAAACCAAGTCGGATGCTTAATGGACTGAGCCACCCAGGCACCCCAAGAATGAGCATTTCTAGCAAGTTTCAGGTGATGCTGATGCTGCTGGTCAGAGGACCACATCTTGAGATGTGGCTTAGGGATACAGAGAACAATTGCCAGAAAATGTAAAGAGAGCTCAACGCAGTTGAACACCAATCCACAGGTTTTTAAAATTTTTCTCAGGTAGCTTTTAGCAGCCCAGGTGTGAAGAATTAGAGAGGCAATGGGTTGATTTGCTGGAAATGTGCTGAGCTGCAGATATGAAGGGCAAGCAAATTAAATGAAATGCAAATGACGAGATTAAATGAAATGCCAGTACCTAGCTGGTACTCAGTAGATGGTAGCTGCATCACCAAAAAGACAAGAGATAACAAATGCTGGCGAGGATGAGGAGAAAGGGGAACCCTTCCGCACTGTTGGTGGAAGGCAAACTGATGCCGCCACTGTGGAAAACAGTATGGAGGTGCCTCAAAAAATTAAAAAATAGAACTATCATATGATCATGCAATCTCACTTCTGGGTATATAGCCAAAGGACATGAAGACAGGATGTGGAAGAGATATCTGTACTCCCATGTTTAGTGCAGCATTATTCACAATAGCCCAGATATGGAAACAACCTAAGTGTCCATCAATGGATGAATAAAGATGCAATTATACTGCAATATATAAGTCTATCAAGTCAACACGTTGTATACCGTAAACTTACACAATGTTATGTGTCAGTTATATCTCAGTAAATCTGGAAGATTAAATAAATGAATGATTAGATAGATACATAGATATACAACGGAATATTATTGAACCATGAGAAAGAGGGAAATCCTGTCATTTGCAACAACATGGATGGATCTTGAGGGCACTGTGCTAAGTGAAATAAGTCATACAGAGAAAGACAAATACTGTCTGATCTCACTTATATGTGGAATCTGAAAAAGCAAAACTCATAGAAACAGAGAGTAGAACCATGGTTACCAGAGGATGGGGGAGGTGGGGGGAATGGGGAGATGTTGGTCAAAGTGTACAAACTTCCAGTTAGATGGATAAGTTCTGGAGATGGCATGCGCAGCACTGTGATTATAGTTTACAACACTGTACTATGTACTTGAAAGTTGCTAAAAGAGTAGATCTTAACTGTGCTTACCACAAAGAAGAAATGATAATTATATGATGTGATGGAGATGTTAGTTTACACTACAGTGGTAATCAGATTGCAATATATAAGTGCTTCAAGTTAAGTCATTGTACACCTTAAACTTACACAATGTTATATGCCAATTAAACCTCAGTAAAGCTGGAAAACTGGATAATAATAATAATAATAATAATAGATGGATGGATAGATAGATAGATAGATAGATAGATAGATAGATAGATAGAGGCTGCTTCCCCATGCCCATGCAAAGCTTTTGCCAGACTCTGCTGCCCCCTCTGGGACAGGCTTCATAGTGACACAGACTGTCGTTTCTTTCTCTTCTTTCTTTCTCTTTCTTTCTTTTCTTTCTTTCTTTTTTTTGATTTTATTTATTTCAGAGAGGGAGAGAGAGAGAGAGAGAGAGAGAGCAAGCATGAGTGGGGGAGGGGGAGAGGGAGAAGCAGACTCCCCGCTGAACAGGGAGCCAGACACAGGGCTCCATCCCAGGACCTTGCGATCATGACCTGAGCTGAAGGCAGATGCTTCACCGACTGAGCTCCCCCAGGCGCCCCTCCGGCCTTTTTTTCCACTGAAGTCATACAAGGCAAGCCCTCAGTTCTCCTTGGAGACTCCCCAAATATTGCCATAAAAGTTACTGTATTTCATTTTTCCCCTCCAATGCATAAAAGCTTCCACATTAAACTAAGGAGGTAACTGTTGCCCAGCCTCTTAACTGTCCCTCTCTAATGGCAACTAAAGGTTGTCGCCTTGTGGTAAAATTATGTGCACGTTTTGTTCTTATATGGCCAATTGCAGGAATTTTGTCTCGCCTGTAAACACTGAAGTTGTGCAGTACAGGGATTCTCCTTGCTTCTAGTCCCACTATTGAGTCAGCTCTCCCTAGAGACACACCAATGGGAGAGGCTATCCCACAAGCTAGACCATATTCGAAAAGCCAATGAAACCACACCACATGGAGAGCACTTGTCAGATCACATATTTAACTGTTGCCATGTTGTATGCACAGATGCACCTCATATCTTTTTATGTGTCACAAGAGGATAGATATGTAACATTCTCATATAACGTAAGAATACTTTATATTCTATATGTTAGCCTGAACTCGGCCCATGGCAGCACCTGTTCCCCAAATCACGTGGTTCAGTGCACAGCAGACAAGCTCATCTTCTCCGTAGTGGCCCGGTTTTAACATAGGTCCTGCTGGACTGAGCACAACCTACATTTCATACATAGGGGCCTGGTTATTTCCTTTAAATCTAAAGACAAAACCACTCTCCACCCACCCCCCGCCCGCACCAACCCCCCTTATGGTTCATTCTGTTCTCAAAAGCACCTCAAGTTCCATCACTAAAGTGACTCTCTCATAAGCAACATCTTAGCAGTCAAGGCCCCTCATGCTTCACTACATACACAGTGGCTCTTTCCAATATCTCTATGTGTGAGATTGTGTGCTGACAACAATTGAAGCCCTAAGAACATCTCCAAAGGACTGCTTTAACGACTTCCAATGATTAACTCGGGAAGAAGACGTCCAGGACAACATGGGGGAAATGTAAGATTTCCATGGCGAACAAAGAAGAGCATTCAGTTAATTTCTAACGAGCGTGCATATAGTCTTATGGACACTGCGTACTGAAGGGGCAGCTGTCACTGAGGTCACACCTGCCACCTAGTGCCTGCATAACCCTGGCGAGGCGGCTCTGCCTCTAATCACAGCCCGGAAACCAGAGTCCCAGAACTCACACTATCAGAGGCCCCTCCTCAAATTACACCACTTTCAGATGCAATGGAAGCTGTTACCGTTTTGTTCTAAGTTAGCCCAATGAGGCCACTTTAACTGAGACCGTTTGTAACCGAGGTCATCTCCTCAGGAATTTGCTATGGAGTTGCTAAGGGGGATCATTTTCCCACGGCCGAAGTGATTTTTGCTCTTGCTCTTGTAACTTGAGTTGAGGCACAGAAGACAGCTGGTGGTCTACCGAAAGGAAGGGAAAACATGCTCAACAGAATAAAAGCAGCTGTGGGGCTCCCAAACATGGGAGCCTACCACATCTGGCGCTAGAGCTGGACTTCCACCTCACCTGGAAGTTTCCCAGGCTGCCATCTTGTGATTTCATGGTCACTGGTGCTGAGCCTCCTGGAAATGGCTCCTCGAATCTTTAAAACCAGTAATTCCCATTCATATGCAGGGCAGTTGATTACAGCTGGAAACGGCTGCTTCTTCAAGATGTACACACAGGGGCCGAAGTCTCCAGAGATCATCTTACAGAAAGATTGCCAATGCTCCCCAGCTGGGGACATGTGTCTCTACTTTGTAGACAAGACAGGATGCTGGGGGCTAGATTTGAAAATTTAAGCAAAACCCGGAGCTGCTGGAATGCCATGGCCACCACAAAGGTTCTACCATTCTTAGGGAGGTTTGTCAGGTGAAAGGTCAGGATGGATAAATTGAACGTGGATTTGTGAATGCTCTTGAGGGGAGGGGTGGTTCGGAGAGTGGTTACCATTTTGAACACATGGGATAAAACAAGCAAAATAAATCATCAGAATAGCTACACAGTGATTTTCTAACTCAGTTACCAGGATCCTAGTCATCTCAGAGAGCCCATCAGGGTCTTCTTAGGAAAAGAAGATAAAGGGAATCAACGTGAGGAGGACTCAAGATACCACATGTGACTCTCTATAATGCTGTGTTGTCTAATATGGCAGCCACTAGCCACAGTTGGCAATTTATATTTAAATTAATATTAAATAAAATTAAAACTCCAGATCCTCAGTCGCATTAACAACAATTCAAGTTCTCAATAGCCACCCATGGCTACTGGGTATCATATTGGACAGCATAGATATGGAACATTTTCCTCATCTCAAAGTTCTACTAAATAGCACTGTTATAGAGTTTGAACTTCCCTATATTATGAGTATATACATAATGTACATTTGTATATTTCATGTCTATAATGTCTATTTATATATTTTATATATGAAATATATGGTATATAATTATATTTTATATGTATATATATTTTATATATTATGTAGAAATACAGAGAGAGGGAGACATACACAGAGAGACAAAAAGACTACATATAGAGGCCGTAAATATATAGTCTCGGTCGGTCCACTTACTCGCTTTCACCAAGGATGTACTCTCTAACACCACTTGACCAAGGTTACCTTCTTCTATAAGTTAGCCTGTAGATGGTTCTGGAGAATTCCTGTAACTGCACCTGTAGTGTGGTACAGGTATAAGGCTAATCGTGGATGAACAATGTAACTCTGAAGAGTAGTAACTGATGGTCATCTTCTCTTGATGGAGGAAGAAAAACATGTTCATATTAGGTTATACTTACCCCTCATTGTGGCCATGAATTTTATGTAATCTTCACAAAACAAGATACTACTCAAGTGGAGATTACTGGGTGCATTTACAAGTTCCCAATGTGGGGGTGCCTGGCTGGCTCAGACAGTAGAGTGGGCAACTCTTGATCTCAGGGTGGTGGGTTTAAGCCCCACATCACTGGGTAGAGATTACTTAACAATAAAATCTTAAAAAAACAGCAACAAGTTCTCAATGTAATCACACTGAAAGAAGGGCTACCATCTTTAGGTCTCTTCTCTTCAAGTCCTTATTTTTAGCTAACTTGAAACCAATTCTTCCTTGTTCCCTGGCCCCTATTCTGCTACACTACTCCAGGATGATGTCCCGTGTAACCTTCCTGACTTTCCGACATCCTACATTTAGCTAGCATTCTGCTTACTGGTTTATCATCTCTTCAGAGTAATAATCTGATATAGTTTGTACAGACTGCAGATGGCAAATAGGTTACACCTCATTTGTTAATAACTCTGATCAATTGCTAATAGCCACTCAGAGTGTTATGCTGAAAAGAATTAAGAAGCCACATTTCAAGTGCAGTGGGATAAAATGCAATGATTGGTTAATGATATGTGCAAGGGAAATAAGAGATACTTGCCACCTATTGCCATCTCTGAGACAGATTAATTAGTTCCTTTGTTTCATTGTCCTGGCACCAATCCACCAATCCTTCCTACTCTCTTTGGCTCCTTTCATGGTTCATCTCTCCACTGTGATGCTCCTTTGACACACTTCCCCTGCCTCCCAGCACCTGGCCCATGAGCTACCCACATTCCATAAATATCCCACCCAGGCTGCTTGGTGACCTTCTTGTAAACTGCTCTACATTTAGATCCTTCTTTATTGGGGCAAAAGGAGGGGAGAGGTAAAGTCTAAACTTTTAGGATTGATACAAGTCTCTGTGCACTGTATCATTTCTCTTGCTGCACATGGAATACATTTTCTTCTAATCTTGATCTACAAACATATTTTTGATAGACCTCTAATACATAAAACTGAATTATGATTTTCAGTTCATGATACTTTATCATCACTAGTTCACACATGTATTTTCATTTATTTGTTTATATATCTACTTATAATTGAATACCAATAAACCTACCACCCCAAACAAGAAACAGAATATTAATAGTAATTTATATCTACCTGTGCTCTTCTCTTTATCCAGTATCTTTATCTGTGTCACCAAAGGTAACCCACTCAGGGCCACCACTAGCCCAAGAACTAGAGCTTTTATATGAATTAGAAAAAAGATACTCATTCCCTAGGTACAGTTTTTAGTTAGCATGTTATTTATTTATCAAAATAAAATCATGACTGAGTTCAGTACAAATTATATAAATAAAATTATTTCATATATTAAATAAAAATTAGAAAATCAGAAATTTTTAAAGTTTTAATTATAGCTATTAGAAAATCAAATTCTTTATGCTTTCATGAAATTAAACATCATGAGAATTTGAAAGCTTATTTGTTCCAATATCCTATTTTCTTTTTTTAGATTTACTTATTTTTTTAATTTTTTTTAAGATTTTATTTATTTATTTGACAGAGAGTGACAGCGAGAGCAGGAACACAAACAGGGGCAGTGGGAAAGGGAGAAGCAGGAAGCCTGATGCGGGGCTCGATCCCAGGACCCTGGGATCATGACCTGAGCCGAAGGCAGACGCTTAACGACTGAGCCACCCAGCCTCCCTTATTTATTTATTTTAGAGAGAGATAGCAGGGGGAGAGGCAGAGGAAGAGGGACAGAGTCCCAAGCAGACTCTGCACTGAGCGTGGAGCCTGACTCGGGGCTTGACCTCACAACCCTGAGATCAAGACCTGAGCCAAAACCAAGAGTCAGACACTTAACAAACTGCTACCCAGGTGGCCCCCCCAATACCTTGCTTTCAATGGAAGAAGCCAATAGATTTTATAATCTTTCTTATAATATTGTATTTCTTAAGTAATCTTTTTTGTAATCTCTACGCCCAACATGGGGTTTGACTCACCACCCTGAGATCAAGAGTCACATGTTCTAATGACTGAGCCTTAAGTAATTTTCAATAAATGTTAATTTTGAGGTGCTATATTCTTCACTAATGACCAATATTGAAAAAATTATATATATCTAGAGAGCCACAAAAATATTTGAAAATGTATAAGTCAATCATACTAGATATTAGAATACAAATTATGAGAGTTAGTTTCTTACACAATGATCTTCAAGCAATATCACATTCCTTACAATATTCATTGGTCAATGTCAACTATAATTTTTTACAGAATTTGACTAGTTCACAGTCTTCATAAGTCATCAAATTACTAGTCATCTGGAGCACTGAAAAGGTTATAATATTAGTATATTATTGTACATCTTTTTTTTAAAGATGTTATTTTGTATCCAATTTAGGAAAAAACATATCTTTTGACACTTCACTTTTGTATTATAAATGGGCTGACTGGAATTTGTGGACAAAATAAGGCTTCTTCCCTCTTTTTCTGGTATTTCCTTCAACAAAGAAGTTGGCATCAATGTCAAGAGACTGCAATTTGACATCAAGAATATAATTTCATAAAAACACCCTGTTGTTTTCATCAAATAATTTCTTACTTCTTTTGATGCTCTCAAGGGAATAATGCACATAGAATTTTTATTCCTTTATCACTTTTCAGATAACATTAGCTTTACTTAAAACATCGTATCAAACTATTATCAAGAAAATAAATGTAAGAGTGGATATTATTTGAAATTATATATTGGTCTTGAATTCTAGAATCTATATCTTGTTCATAGTTTTTAGTTTAGAAGCAGAGGCTATTTTAGTTGTTATCAGGTCAACAGGTATCTCAATTATCAAACTTGACTCTCAGTTGTAACTTTCAATAGAACAATATGTACCCCTCATATTATAAAAAGACACTTCGCTTCCAACGTAAAAAAACCCGTTTTTCTACAAATACTGATTTTGTTAGAACAAAACCACATACCACAGTGTGTGGATAATTACTATAATAAATATACAAATGACCTGTCTTTGGAGTCAACAGTTTTATAATAAAAGTATGAAAAAATTCAAAAGGATAAGATGTTTATTATACAAACCCTTTAGATATGATAGTCTTATGTGGGTCACAAAGTTAAAAATCTACTTCTGACTGGTAGCTCTGAACTCTTTATTGTAAATTTTATGTTTATCATTGCTCGGGGTAAGCTGATTAAGAGGCAATAATGCAACCAATTTAAATGACATGAGGATTTGGGCTATCCTAACCCACCTGAGTCCAATCCAAATGTATTATTTTATTGTATAGGGGACTAAATGGCTAGCTGCAATGATGACATAAATTTATGACATGTGGGATCTGATAACATGTAGAATCTAGATAACTAGATGCCCTGGTCATGATGCACATCTAGTTTGCAAAGTCTCTTGATATCTTGTGCCCAGTTTCAATGAGGGTCCAATAGTATATCAGAAATTTTTTAAATTTTATTTAATTTTATTTAAATTCAATTAACATATAGTGTATTATTAGTTCTAGAGGTAGAGTTCAGTCATCAGTGTTGCATATAACACCCAGCGCTCATTACATCACGTGCCCTCCTTAAAGCCCATCACCCAGTTACCCCATCCCTCCACCAACCTCCCCTCCAGCAACCCTCAGTTTGTTTCCTATAGTTAAGAGTCTTTTATGGTTTGTCTCCCTCTCTGATTTCATCTTATTTTATTTTTCCCTCCCTTCCCCTATGATCCTGTTTCATTTCTTAAATTCCACATATGAGTGGAATCATATGATAATTGTCTTTCTCTGACTGACTTATTTCGCTTAGCATAATACCCTCCAGTTCCATCCATGTCGTTGCAAATGGTAAGATTTCATTTTTTTGATGGCTGAGTAATATTCCATTATATATATGTACACACACACACACACACACACACACACACTACTTCTTTATCCATTCATCTGTCGATGGATATCTGGGCTCTTTCCATAGTTTGGCTATTGTGGACACTGCTGCTATAAACACTGGTGTGCAGGTGCCCCTTCAGATCACTATGTTTGTATCCTTTGGGTAAATACCTAGTAGTGCAATTGCTGCGTGGTAGGGTAGCTCTATTTTTAACTTTTTGAGGAACCTCCATACTGTTTTCCAGAGTCGCTGTACCAGCTTGTATTCCCACCAACAGTGTAGGATGCTTACTCCACATCCTTGCCAATATTTGTTGTTTCCTGACTTATTAATTTTAGCCATTCTAACTGGTGTAAGGTGGTATCTCAGTGTGGTTTTGATCTGTATTTCCCTGATGCGGAGTGATGGTGGAGCATTTTTTCTTGTGTCTGTTGGCCATTTGTATGTCTTCTTTGGAGAAATGTCTGTTCCTGTCTTCTGCCCATTTCTTAACTGGATTATTTGTTTTTTGGGTGTTGAGTTTGATAAGTTCTTTACAGATTTTGGGTACTTGCCCTTTATCTGTCATTTGCAAATATCTTTTCCCATTCTGTAGGTTGCCTTTTAGTTTTGTTGATTGTTTCCTTTGCTGTGCAAAAGCTTTTTATCCTGATGAAGGACCAATAGTTCATTTTGCTTTTGTTTCCCTTGCCTTTAGAAATTATTTTTAAATAGAACATTTCTGAGCTATGGATGTCATGGTCTTCCTCCAGAGCCCTGGAGGTCTGTACTACTACATTTCTATTAGGGCCAAATTAAGTGAGGTCTTCCTCTCTTGATGGTATGGGCCCATGGTGCAACAATTTGTCCTTGGGGAAAATATCCCAGCAGCTTCCAGACCATCCTATAATTTTACCAACATGACAAGACCATGAATCTTTATGGGGTTTATCTCCCACCTTTTGGACCCGTGTCTTATTCAGTTGTCTAGGAATATTGCCACTCCAGCTTAGCAGGTCCAATTAATATGATGTGGACAGAAACAACTTCTCAGGAATTCTGAGATAATTCAAGGTTCCTATAGACTATATTCTGTCGATGAACATGAGTTAACATAGTGCTGAGGCAAGAGAGTGTTTGAAACTGTCTTTACCATGTAAATTGCTGCCAATCCTCTCTGCTGATATGCATCAAGATGAAAGCATTCTTCCAAATCAATAGCTGTACACTAAGCACTAGAAACTAGGTTGATCTGCTTTCATAAAAATACTACGTCCAGCACAGCAACTGCAATCAGGGCTTCCATTTGGTTAGGTTTATAGTAATCACTGTCATCAGCCATGAACCATGTGGTTTTATAGAGACCAAAGTCTTCTATGGTGACACTAATTTCTGCAGTACCTCTAGGAATATGATAAGTTTCTGCTTTAAATTTCTGGCAGAGAAAGCTTAATGGGTTCTAACTTGGTCCTTTCTGCTATAATGATCCTTAATCCATGGATCAGAGAAACAACTGAAGGGGGCTTCCAGCGTCTAAGAATGTGTAGCCCAATTATATATATATATATATATATATATATATATTCTCAAAGATCAGAGAAGAGCCACAGTGTAGGTATGTGGACCCACTGACCCACTGTGAGATGGGCTTTTGCTGAAACTCCCTTTCTTCTGTGGATTCTGAGAGCCTCCACATTAATCAGAGGAACATAAGAATGTTTTACGTCCTCTGTGATCAATGTCAGCTCAAACCTATAATAGTTTTAGAATCCGAATATCCCCTTTTGTTCGGTGTACAACTATCCTGGAAAATGGCTAAAGGCCTCTTTGGGTAAACATCAAAGGAATAGTCACTGTTTATATGTGAGGTGACCCAGCATCATTTGAATCAATACGTCTATGAATTGACTTAAATCTGGAAATTGTGTGAGGGAGTGCAATTTTCCACTGTGGCATCTGACAGCAAACTTTCAATTAGAAGTTTTCCATTTTTTTATTATAACCAAATTAAGCAATGTCCTCATTGACTCCCCATTTAGGAACAGCATGATCTATCTTGATTGCCATAGGTTTCTCTGCGTCAACGCATTCTGATTACCATTCCATTTTTGCTACCTTTTATTTTGATAATGGTTGGTGGCCCAGAGTTACCATCTAGCTTCCGTAATGCCAGAATCTCATCATCCACATTGATTTTATAGAGCCTGTTTCCATGGTAGAATCTCATACTATCAAACCTAGCCTACAAGTAACACCATCACTGAGCTCAAAGATACTAGTGTCTCCATCACTAGTGAATCCCTTATTGAAGGAGTGGCCTCTGGTCCTCCTAGGGTACAAAGTCAGTTGGTGAGTTTTCAAGTCTTACATTATAAACCCATTCCAATCCTCTGAGCATTCCAAGAAAGTTTAGGTATCTCTACCTTGGTCATCAACATGACCATCAACATGACCAGGCTTCAAAGGAGGCATTCATATAAATATTAGGACCAGCTCTAGATAGCCTTGCCAGAACATTAAATTTGAATTCACAAATCAAGTACACTCAGGGAATGTGGCAACTGCATGGCACATGTGAACATGATTTTCCTTCCCTATAAAAGACATCATTAGGACAATTGGTGCACTTTGAATATTAGATAAAAATATAGAATTAATGTTAATTTCTTCATTTTGATAACTGTATTGAAGTTGTATTAGAATGTTCTTGATCTTAGCAAATAAAGTATTTAGGATTGAAGGGCAAAATATCTCTAACTTACTCTCAAATAGTTGAGAAAAATGAATATATATGTATGGGTGGAGGGAGAGAACAGTGGGGAGGGGAGAAAGAGGAAAAGGAACATAGGAAGAGAATGGAGGAAGGGAGAATAATAGAGTAAATTTGGAAAATATTAACATTTGGGGATCTGAAGACTCTTCATAGCAATTTTTTTTAACTTTTCTTAAGTCTGAAACTATGTCAAAACAAAAGTTTTAAAATGTCCCAATGCAGGGGCACCTGGCTGGCTCCTTTGGTATTTAGGCAATTTCTTCCTGGACCAGGGCTTGCATCAGGTTGAACCACATAAAATTTTCCTGACTTGAAGGGTACACTTTTAAGGCCCTCCAAATTCAGATCTACGTATCCATGAGGGCTTTGAGGAAGCATGTGAACTAAATACAGCACTTGAAGAACATAGAGATTTCCCTGCACTTGTCCACAGGGAGCCCTTCTTTCAAAGCCATTATGAATTTCATCCCTATATTTCTGTACCAGCCAGCACCACTTTGACATCAGGTACTGGTCTGTTTCAGGAGGAGCTACAAGATCTACAGGATGACCCTGAACTGGACCAAGAATCATTCTAAGCACTGCCTATGAAGTAAACCATCAAGTAAGAGACACAAGCTGACTCTTCTGCCATGTCTACTTCATCTGACCCTGTAGGAACTCAAGCACCAGTCCCAGGCCCATTCCAAGTCAGGGAGGTTACAAAATTGGTCATCCTCCACCTTCAGCTTCTCATTTCCTTACATATTAGTCCCCAGCTGCTTTTCTCCACCCTTTCCTGAGCTCACTCATATCCCACACATTTACACTCCATCTGAATAATCAGAGACAATGAACTGGAGTTTTCATGGTACATGTTTCTCACCACCTTTTAGGTCAACTGCACACAGAACTATAAATAATATAAGTGGAGTATAGGATCCTCATCAGTACTCCTCCTACACATGCTCTAAGGCACATTGCAGCCTTCCTTCAGAATATCCCATGTACATACATTCATACATACATAAGTGGAAACTTAATCCACAAACTGAACTAATTTGGAGTGTCCTCCCCTTTTACAAAAGGTTGAGTTTGGAAGGGTGTACAAAGGTATTAGGGTGGGAGATACAGTGGGAATCTCATTTTCTGTATTATCTGTTTCTGTATTATTTGGCATCATTGACATATTGACTATTGCATCTGCTCCTTTGCCATTTGTCACTCAAGTTCTGGTGAAATGACTGCCTACCTGTGGATAAAACCCTCTAGATCTGGCAACTGTTGCTGTTGTTTTTCTCCCCCTTTCCAATGCCTGAGAATTATTTTGTTGCTCTAATGATCAAGAATGGAAAACTAGATCCCAGGATCCTGAGATCATGACCTGAGCTGAAGTCAGATGCTTAACCAACTTGAGCCACCCAGGAGCCTCAGAAGTTGCCTGCTTTTAAAATACAACGGTGGGACAGGCATAGGATAGATATTCTCATTCTGAAAGGGAGAGAGTAAAAGGAATAAAGGGGTTACTCATCTAAAGCAAGTACACAACACAGTAGGGCAAATTCCATTAGGTTTCAAGGCCTGAGAGTAATCCTCTATGGCTCAATGCTCTGTCCTCTGAGCCCTTTGGGGTGGTAGGGTTATCGTTTCTAGCCTTGGCATACATGCTCTGCCTTGAAGTCATTCCTCCTTAATTTTGTCCCATCTCTGTCTCTTTCAGTCCAGGCTAGTAAAGAGTAATCGTAACTACCTCATAGGTTTGCTAAAAAATTAAATGGGGCATTGTATATAAAGTACTTAGTATAATGCCTATCATAAAGTCATTAACTAATAAACAGTAATTATTATTTTATTGTACTAATTTATGTCACCCCTCACCCACTTAACCAAATAAGCAAGGAGATGTTGCTCTTTTGAATGCCAGCAGCAATTGAGACATTTCAGTATTTTTAGATGTTCCTCAAATCTTCCCCCTCCCAGCTTACTCTAATTGAATTTACCCTTACTGAATACAGACACATACTTCCAACACAACACAGTGAGCCATCCTTTTGTGCAAGAGAATCCCTGGGCCTGGGTGCATGTTTATTATAGAGGCTGTTTGTGGCTGAAACAAATGCAGGCGGGAATTGCTCACACAATATAAGGCAATATTAAAAGCCTAGAGGAACCATCTTGTCTCGCAACTGATTATGGTACTCGATTTTTGAGGATTAGCTCTGTCATAGAATTTCAACTTGGTTTGTCCTTTGGAGTTTTTAGGGTTCCATGCTAACCCAGATAGAAAGTTCTTTGTATTAACGCTCATCCCAGAATCACATACACAAAGAAAACCAAATGACATACTGCTAGAGAGAGCACTAGTTCTGAAAATCTACTCAATCCTTACTTTTAGGAAAGTTTGGATATCTGTTGAACATAGGATAGCAGAAAAGTTCTACCAGGTAGCCTCTTCATACTTGCGTGATATTGGGGGCACTGAGCAGGACATACTGACTGTGTAGCCCATAGGCAGTGCTTCTGGCAGAAAGCCTAGGTAAATCTCAGTACTCAGCTTAAGATACCATGAAGTCATGGACTGAAATGATATATTTATCCAGGGCTGCA
The DNA here is from genome assembly GCF_037043125.1 of Eumetopias jubatus. Taxonomy (NCBI): domain Eukaryota; kingdom Metazoa; phylum Chordata; class Mammalia; order Carnivora; family Otariidae; genus Eumetopias; species Eumetopias jubatus. The sequence goes on along the minus strand of NW_028274817.1, from coordinate 17,727,285 downwards.
AATGATAGCTTAGCCAAAGATAGAACCCAAGTCACTATTAAGAGGGAAGCTGTAGTGGACACTGATATCCCCACAATATTCATTCCCCAGTCTTACAGAAATATAATTTCATCTTTTGCTTCATGATCCACTTTGCCCAACTCTCAGTCTATTTGGTTTAGATGGAATTGACCTCCACTCTCCGTTCTAGGAGTAGAACTTGTTTGGCCCAAGCAAATCAGCATATCCCTGGCCATAGTGATTATCTCATGGATTGGCATGTGACCTAATCTGAACCAATGAGAAGCCATGAGTCCTTTACTGAGATTTCCGAGAGGCAGAACTATTTTTCTTTTCCACTGACTTTGGTTATATGAGAATGTGAAACTTGGGGCTGCTTCAGCCATCTTGTTACCAAAAAAGGAGCCAACCTGGAAAAGCTGTCAGAGACAAAAGCAGTGCTAAGATATTCACAGAAGGTGGCCCTAATATTATCACTTGAGCCTCTGTATCAGGCTACAGCTGAAGCCATTATTATCCCTTGACTTTCATTAACATGAACCAGTAAGTCCCCCCTTTCTTGTTTAAGCCATCTATGTTTGTAGCCAAAAGGATCTTGATACAGAAGCCAAAGATCAAAGCTAGAAAACTAGTATGAAGCAGCAGATCTCAGAGTTGAGTGTGACTACAAATAGGAAAGAACACCCTCAAAACTCAGAGTACAAACCAGGGGCTTCATGCATAGAACAAGTTTCTGGAAATACAAAATAGTGTTTGGTTGCTGTAGGGGGTTTAACTGCATCTCCCCCAAAGAGATATGTCCACCTGGAACCTCAGAATGTGACCTTACTTGAAATAAGGGTCTTTGTAGATGTAATTAAAGTAAGAATTTTGAGATGAGATCATCCTGCATTAGGGTGAGCCCTAAATCTAATAGGTGTCCTTATAATAGACAGAAAAGAAGACACAAAGGGAGACACAGGGGAGAAGACCATGTGAAGAGGGAGGCAGAAACTGGAGCTATGCTGTGATAAGCTAAGGAATGCCCATAGCCACCAGAAGTTGGAAGAGACAATGAAGGATTCTCCCCTAGAGTCTTGGGAGGGAATGTGGCTTTGCTGACACTTTGATTTCAGACTTCTAGCTAAACCAGAACTATGACAGAGTAAATTTCTGTTTTGCTAAGCCTCCAATTTTGTGGTGATTTGTTACAGCATCTCGTAATGCAGATGCTATGGAAGACAGATGCAAGATATTAAATGTGTTATGAGAAGAATATCCATCACTGCTGGAAAAACGCCAAGACTGTGGGAATAAGGCAATGTTGGAGATAAAAACAAGAATGACCTCTAAGAATGGTAGGGAAGGGGTACAGGGATCACTTGGGTCACCCCATCCTGTTCCTGATCCTGGAGAAGATGTCACTTGAAAGGATCATTTAAAACATGAAGTTGCTAAAAGTCTTGGTGACCTTAGTCACTATTTTGAAAGACCATAGTGGTAGTATTATGCCATAGGCTCATGGGTATAGATCTTCTCTGCCAGGAGTACAGCTATGTATAATCATCCTTATCATTATTCAGTACTTTCCAAATGAATCATACCTTATACCAGGTTTGTTTACCAGATATATAGGATTTGGTTGAATCAGGCTCTGGGGTGGAGGTTGCTGGAGTCAGAATCTTGGTGGGATAAAAACAGCCCCCATCATGATGTTAGCTTCAATTTATTTTGTGAGTACAAAGCTACAGTAGATCATGGTTGATCTGGGGAGAGGTAAAGATGTCAAGGAACTTGAAGACTTGCCATTTCAAAGACCCATAGAGTCTTTTCCTCTTTTTAGTAAGTTGTTACCAGGGCTTTCAAAACAGAGAATTATGGAATGAATTGTTAATAACCATTGTAAATTGAAGGAAAGAACTAAGTCTCAACCCTTCTCCATTCTGGATTCCGCCTAATGCAAAAAAAAAAAAAAACTCTTAATGGTGACTGATAGTTAAATGGGCATCACAGTATCAGCTTTATTAGTGATCAGGGCAAGTGCTCAATAACCCCCCAAACATACAGCTTTCTTGCTAAAGCTAGGTTGGAGAATGTAGCTGGATCTTGAGATCAAAAGAGCATCTTCTTATTACCTTTCTGAAAGTAGACTTTGAGACCTGTCTGTGCAGAGAGCCATATCTATATGGAAGATCCTGGCTTATAAAGCCATTTCTAAAGACCACAGGTCTGCCTTACCCATATAGTTACCATAGTTACCAGCAAGTGTGACCAAGTGTGTGTGTGTGTGTGTGTGTGTGTGTGTGTGTGTGTGTGTGAGAGAGAGAGAGACAGAGAGAGAGAAGGAGAGAGAACATAGCGAGTGAGTGAGAGCAAGAGTGAGAGAGAGAGAAGATCAAGTTTCCATACAGAGGGCATGCTGTAGGCCCTGCCCCACGTATGTTTACATGTATGTGTGCTTACACATGGGAGCAGATAACTGCTTACACATTTACCAAGCCATGGGTAAGGCAGTTAAAGGGAGAAAGAAAGAAACAGTAATACTAATCCTGTTTTGGAATCACTGTTACTTTCCCCATTTGTTAATAAGTGTGGCTCAATGGCTGTCAGGCAATCACCAATCATATTAGTATATCCTTCCTTCATTAGACAGAAGCAAGTAAAAGAATGGATAGAGGGGCAGAATTTCCTTCCCTAAACTATCTTTTAAAGATAGAAGAGATGATAGAAGTCTGTCTTCCATGGCCTGGGGAATGGGGAGGAAATGTTTTCCTTAAGTACTATTGAACAGATCCCAGGAAGTAATGACATTTCTGACTTATATAGGAGTTTCTTTTTTTTATTTTAATCCCAGTATCGTTAAGATACAATGTTATATTAGCTTCAAGTGTACAATAGAGGGGGTGGGGAGATGGGTAAAATAGGTGATAGGGATTAAGGAGTACACTTGTGATGAACACTGGGTGATGTATGGAATTGTTGAATCACTATATTGTACACGGGAGTTTTTCCACTGTAGATCCCCTGGAATACTTTGTCTATCATCATAAGACATCTTGTCTAGGGATAAGATAGCCAAGGAATTTCACTGAAGCAATCATTATTTTATCTTAACATGGGCTTATCATCACAACATAAAGGCAACATCACAAAGACCTTAAATAGTTAAATTTTCAAAGATCCTTGTTCCATGAAGTTTATCCATATAGATTAATAGAAACAAGTAGAATTCTCAAGTATTATGCAGAGACCACAGTTAAGTGGTCCTTTATCAGAAGCGAAGCGCCTCATTTTTCTTTAGAAGGGAAGAGAAGTGCTTGATGAGCGGGGGTCAATAAACTAGCAGAATGCTTTGATCGCTGAAGGCACTACATAAATTTTTCAAGAAAACAGACATTGGGCATTAAATCAATAACAGCCCCATTCATAATGCAGGGGACTTTTCTCTTCATCATATCTAAAAACATTTCCAAATCAACACAGATTTTTCTAGGATCCAAACACAGAGTCATGTAAGGCAAGATTTGGCAGTAAATGTAATGATTGCTAAAATGTGTGCAGTGGACGCAATTCGAAGGTAGACCAGGTATGCAGGGTGTTCCTTCCTGCCAAACAGATATATTCACCTTCCAGGTCCTTCACGATCATATAGGTAGCAAGTGACACTATAAGTTATCTAGCCTGACAACAGAAGTGCCTTGGTGATCTTTGTCAAGAGAAAAAATACAATGGAATATTCCAGGACTATCACTGACTCAACACAACCACTTTCTGAGGTTATTATCCATGTTACCTGATCTCTAAACTTCTAGATCACTTCTAGGGGGCCTGAGTCTTCGGATACATTCAATTTTGCCTAAATAAGGAAAGGTGACAGGTGCAAGATGATTTTCTAGAGAAGTTTCTAGGTATAAAAATACTGTTTGAGAGGCAGGACTTCTGGAATAATGTAGTAAGGATTCCAGCTTACCCTCTCCCCAGTCAAACAACAGTTTAAGTAATGAAAATTATTTTTAACAAATCATTCAAAGTTTCTGGAGATTTTCCTGAGGCCATACCAAAAATGGAAAAACATTGATTCCAGAAAATCTACTAAATCTCAGTAGGAACAGTGAGAGTCTATGGTATTTGAGCCACAGTTCAGTCTATTACTCTCTCTTCCACCAGTTCATGTTATGTAAGGTCTACCCCGGGCATGTGCAACCTAGAAGACGGGAGCTCCTTCTCCCCCAGTTTCTAGTCTTGGGGATACAGTTTCACCCAGAACGATCAGGTTTCTGTTGTTTCTCATTCCCCACAACACCATGTTGCAGAAGCTCTATTTCATCCAGACGTGGCAGAGAGGACTGGGTCTCTCTTCACCCACCCCACCTTCACTCGTAGGGTATAAGCTCTATTCTAGGTGTAGGAAGCCAATAATACTGGCCCTAATTACCTGTACCCCAGCTTGCTCAAAATGCAGAGGTTTCATGCAGGGAGGGGCAAGCTGAGAAGACCAGGAGCTACTACCTTCCTCCAAAGTCTACCTTACAGAGGGCAAGTGTCACTCTGGGTTTGAAATCATATAAAGTATATTGTCTCACCCACTTTAATTCCAAAGAATGTAATTAAGTCAGAAATCAATTTTGGGAAGTTCATAAGTATGTTGAAATTAAAAAACACATTACTAAATAATCAATGGGTCAAAGAAGAAGTCACGAGAATTTGAAAAAATACTTTCAGATGAATGAAACTGAAGACACAACGTACCAAAGTCTATGGAATAAAGATAATGCAATGGTAAGAGGGAAATGTGTAACTTTGAATGCCTACATTAGAAAAGAAGAAAGGTCTCAAATCAATAACCAAACTCCCATCTTAAGAAACTAGAAAAAGAACAAACCAAATCCAAAGAATTCAAAAAAGAATAACATAATAAACATTAGGACAGACATAAAGGAACAGAAGAAAAAGAGAAAATCAACAAACCAAAGCTGGTTTTTTGAAAATATCAACAAAACTGATAAAACTTTCGTTTAATTGACCAAGAAAAAGAGAGAGAGGACTCAAATTACTAATACCAGAAATAAAAGAGGGGATATTACTAAATAACCTAGAGAAATACAAATGATTATAGGGAATATTACAAACAACTGCATGGCAAACAATTAAATAATTTAGATGAATAGACAAGTTCCTAGAAAGACACAAACTACTGAAACTGACTCAAGAAGAAATAGAAAAGCTGAATAGATATATAACAAGTAAAAAAGATGAATTGGTAATCAAAAATTTTTCATAAAGACAATTCCAGGCTTAATTGGGGAATTATATCAAACATTTAAAAAAAGAATTAACACCATAGCCTGGTGATGGGTATTAAAGAGGGCATGTTCTGCATGGAGCACTGGGTGTTATGCACAAACAATGAATCATGGAACACTATATCAAAAACTAATAACGTAATGTGTGGTGATTAACATAACAATAAAAAAATTAACACCAATACTTCACAAACTCTTTCAAAACTATAGACTAGCAAGGAGCACTTCCAAACAAATTCTATGAAGCCAGTATTAATCTGATACCAAAACCAAAGACATCACAAGAAAATTACAGATCACTATTTTTTATGAATATAGATGCAAAAATCCTTAATGAAATACTAGCAAACAGAATACAGCAGCATATAAATGGATTATACACTATGACCATACGGGATTTAACCCAAGAATGCAAGGTCATTTCAATATGCAAAAATCAATCTATCAGATCATATTAACTGAACAATGGATAAAAACTCCATGATCACCTCAATGGTCCCAGCAAAATGCCTTCACAAAATTCAGCATAGTTTCATGATTTAAAAAAAACAACAACAACAAACTAGGGCAGTTTTTCAACCTAAAAAGGGCATCTACAAAAAAGTCATACCTATCATCATACTTAAAGATTGAAAGAGCAAAAGCTTACCCTAGGGGATCAGGAACAAGACAAAAAAATGTCTGGTCTTGCCACTTCTATTCAACATTATAGTGGAGATTCTAGCCAGGGCAACTAGGCAAGAAAACAGATAAAAAGGCATACAGATTGGAAAGGAAGAAGTAAAACTATCTCTTTTGTAGATTATATGATCTTATATATGTGATTTTGAAACCAAACTTTAGAAAAACATATCCCAAGTCATCTTTAGGTTTCTAGAGACCTCAAATAATCTTCATTTCATGATCCCATGAAGTCTTGCCTTCACATTTGGCCTTCACTACCAGTAGCTTCTTCTCTTTTGATCAAAAGCCAATGATGGAGTAACCAGAGGGAGAATTTGAAATCATGGCCAAACTTGTAATATAAAGTTCAGAGTTGAGGAAGTGATGCTGAAATTAGGTGTTGATGAAACTCTGTTGGGGAAGATGGATTACCAGGTCAGAAACTGGAAAAATCAGAAATAAGTTGGCAGGCAGAGACAGGCAGGTTGGGGCATGTAGTTCAGGATACAGTGAAAAAGGTGTCATCATCAGAAGCCTGTCTTTATATGAAGCCCATGGTGTGCTGTGGGGAAAGGCCAGATGACTTAAGGTGAAAGACTAAGCATTTGAGACTATGTGACCTTCTGCCTGTAGATCCAGCCTTTCATGAAAGTGTACCCGAAGTTCTACCAGTCTCTCCTCCTCCTGGTCTAGGAGAGTTGCTTCCTTCTATCTAATTCTTCGTGAACTCCTCTCCTGGCAAAAGTAGAAAGGTAAGCTAAGTATGGATATAGATATAGATGATATAGATGACATAGATATAGATATAGATGACATAGATATAGATATAGATGACATAGATATAGATATAGATGACATAGATATAGATATAGATGACATAGATATAGATATAGATGACATAGATATAGATATAGATGACATAGATATAGATATATAGATGATATAGATATAGATATAGATGATATAGATAATAGATACAGTTCAGGCTATATGGGGCTCTCACTGATGCCTAGAGAGGCTCCAGAATGAGAGACAAAAGGGATGTAGACCTGAAGTATGACCTAAGGGTTTCTGTTCTCCTATGTAGTACCCCCTCTACTTAAAGATTAATGTTTCTAAGGACACCATACAAAACCTTCCTAATCAATTCGATTACAGGGATGAACAGTATAGGCCCTGGCTCTGAAGGACCTCACTACTGCATAGTAGAGGCAGCTGGTAATAGAGCTAACAACTAGGAATAGGAAATTATCCAAACCATTTCATGAGTGTCTACTCTTGACTCACAGGCTTTGTCAGCCCAGCCAATCTAAACCACATACAGACTAATCAGTATATAATTTAAAGCCATCTCTAAGTTTCAAGCAAACTAGTGGCCCTTACCTACTTTGAAAGTGAGAAAAAAAAAAAAAAGAAAGAAAGTGAGAGATCAGAGAAATAAAATTCCCCTCTCCTATTACCAGAAAACTCAAATTCCCCTATCCTACACTTCATCCACAAATCTCAGTTTGTTCCTCAGCAAAAATGAGAGAATACCCTTAGCTCAACAATTACTTCACAGGGTTGTGAAGAAGATTCAATGAGATTATTTATGTAAAGCCCTCCCTGCCCACCTTTCCCAACATAAAGCCACTTGACTATTATTGTACTCCATGCAATGGGACTGCCATTGTAAATAGGGTAAAAGGACATTCCCTAAACATGGAAGAATGTTCAACAAATCTCATCTTCAAGATCCAACGGTTAAGAGAGAAGATAATACTCATTTGATACACAGTGCTTTCTTTCTACTATACCACTTATATCATTTTTAACTTAAAAATCCCACCAATAATCTAAGCCAAAGACTATACCCAATGAAAATAAATGTGTTTTAATCTAAACTCCAAAGACCAAGTTTGTTTGAAGTTCCGACCCTCATTGTAAGATAATAAATGGCATATATTCACTGAAAGGCTACCAAGAGCAGGGCTCTGAGAGTGGTATGCTCCCAGTGCAGGCAGTAAAGGAGTGAATTGTCTGTAGAGGACTTAAAATAAATAATACTGACTAAAACTTGGTATGCCTTTTATTATCACCCAGGACCTAAAAATTCTAAACAAAATCAGTAATAAAATACTCCTCTGCTCCGTGGCAGACCACTCCTACCACCTCACTCTTGATTCACCACTGCACTCACTATATTCCAGGAATTTTACAAGTGTTACCTCATTAATCTTCACAACAACACTGGGAGGCAATTATCTTCGTTTTATGAAGGAGAAATGTTAAAGCTCAGAGAGGGTAACTCATGCAAGTTCAGAAAGGTAGTGAATGGTGTAGGCTTGCTTCAGTGTGAAGAAGAATTTTATATTTAAAAAAAATTGAATAATTGGCCCTGGAATTTGAGCCAATGTTTATGTAAGTCCATACTCCATACTTTTAACCTCTACAAAATACTAACACTGTAGAAGAAGAGTCTTTGCCTGAGACTTTTTTAACAGCCTTCTCTGGCATAGGGACTAGAATTATCTGGAAAGAATTGTCTGCCAAGAATGTAATGGAAAGAGCACTGGACTTGGAGGCAACCAGATCAAGACTGGATCCTGACTCTACCATTAACTAGCTGTGTGATCCTGGGCAACTCATATAACCTCAGCGAGCCTCACTTTCCAAACTGGAAACTTGTACCTGCTTCACAGTGAGGATTAAATTACTTGGCATATAGGAAATTGCCTGGCACATAATAGGCATTCAACAAATGCTAGTTTCCTTCCTTAACATTGGGCCAAAGAAAACTATCTACGGTTATTGCCAAAGTCCAAATTTATAATTGGTTCTACTGCTCTACCAACAAAGGCCCCATTCCTTTTACCCTCAATTTAATTTCTATTGCTTAATTTTTATTTCTAAACCAATCACCTGCTAGGAGCTTTGGATTATCTTGATTGACTAAAACAATCAAGTCCCACTCCTAAAGCTGAGGACAAGATCAACAAGCCCTGAGTCGCTTGGGTTAGTGTGTTTGGGGACTGGATGATGGACATCTGAATAAAATCCAAGGTCTGTTATAAAACAGGAAGAGGGAGAATGGGTACTATGTAGCCATCCAACTGTGTCCACTATATATTGATCTTTAATAGATTCAGGTATTTCTCTCTTGCCCACTGTGGACTCTTCAAAGGCACCTGCCAGAACAATCAGTGCTTAGTTTTCCAAAGGAAATCTGAATATAGGATCAAAAACAAAGAATTACTATATAAATTCCAAAGCAGCAGGCCATCTGGAAAAAACAGTAAGCTTATTCTTATTCTGGGAACATCAGAATAGGTACCTAGATTGAAATGAAAATTCCAAGGAGTCCTACTTCAATATAAGGAAGAATTTGCTAAGAAATAGAGCTGAATATAATTGAAATGGCCTGTTTCATGAGTTAGTGAGCTCCCTGTTATCAGAAGTATCTAAGGACCTACTGAGTGACCTCTAGGCATGGATACTGCAGAGGAGATTTCTCTATCAGGTAGGAGGTTAGAAAAAATGACTAAAAGGTCACTTCCAATTCTTTTGTGTTATAATTCTATGATGGATCTGTGATTCAGCTCAAAATAAATGACAAACACCTCTCAACAAACTGATGAAGGCATATTGTGAGGGACAAAACCTGTCAATGAGACAGATTAGATTGAGATTTGATGGACAACCAGCCAATGAGATAGACACACCTGTGCAATGGAGAAGGCCAGTGAAGATACTATTAATGAATTCCTAGCAGTGTCCAGTCCAATGAACTAGACAGTTTATCTTTTGGGAAGGGGAATTTAGAGGATGCTTCCTTACCTCATCCTGTCTGTCCTTGGATTTGCTTTTAAATAGAAGACAAATGAATATGCCAATCACAAAACTCTCTTAAAGCTTGAGATTCTATGTACTCAAATGATTTTTCTTTCTTGGATATACTCTTAGTTCTTCATCTACAGGGTTGAATTTAGATTCTTAAGTGAACTGGTTTGAGTTGGTGTCCTCATTTACTAAAGTAGGGGTGGTTTATTTTCTATCATATTCCTTTCTAACCCTGTTGCTCATATGACTTTAAATAGTGACCTTAGTTCTTACCATTCTCCTCATTTGAGGCACAAGTCTCAGATTAGGGCCAAACTGCACTCATCCTAAAATGTCAGTTGGTCTGGAAACATTGGCAGAATGATTTGGAGTATCTGTTGGGTTCTACCTGTATGGAAGACCAAGGAAAAAAACTAATCTGAAGGTTTTAACTCTACCATTATACTATGTGTTCTACCTATGCACATTCATTTCTCTCCCTTTTCCTGCCTTAGGTATTTTAAAAATTATTTCCATTTACCCCATTACTGGTTTGTTAGTTACACATTCTTGTATTATTCTTTTAATAGCAATGCTAGAGTAATGGTACTCCACATGTGGTCTAGGAATCTCTGACAGGGGTCCACAAGGTCAAGACTCTTTTTATAAGAATAGTAAAAAGTCAGTTTCCTTTTTCACTGTGTTGACATGGACACTGATGGTGCAGAAGCAACGGTGGGTAAAACTGCTGTTGCCTTAGCACACATCAAGGCAGCAGCACCAAACTGTACTAGCTCATTACTGTATTCTCTACTACCATGCACTCGGAAGGGGAAAAGTCAGTTTCACTTAAGAATGTCCTTGATGAAGCAGTTCGTTTTACTAAATATCTACCCTTGAATGCACATCTTTCTTAATATTCTCTGCGACAAAATGGGAAATACATATAAAGTACTTCAGATGCATATTAAGGTATGATGGTGGAATCAAGGAAAGGCATTGTGCATTTGTTTGCGTTGCAGGTCAAACTAGCCTTGCTTTTCATATTTGGAAGGCAAATAAAAGAAGATGGACTGATTTAAGCTCAGGGACAAGAAAAATGTCTTTTAAAAAAAGGCTGAGGGGTGCCTGGCTGACTCAGTAGGTAGAGCATGTGACTCTTGATCTGGGGGTCGTGAGCTCAAGCCCCATGATGGGCATGGAGCCCACTTAAAAAAAGAAAGAATGAGAGAAAAACTATTTCTTTTTATTAGTTCAGTTAGCCAACATACAGTACACCATAAGTTTTTGATGTAGTGTTCAACGATTCATTAGTTGTGTATAACACCCAGTACTCATCACAACACGTGCCCTCCTTAATACCCATCACCGGGCGAACCCATCCCCCCATCCCTCCCTTCTGAAACCCTCAGTTTGCTTCCCAGAGTCCAGAGTCTCACGTGGTTTGTCTCCCTCACTGATTTCTTCCCCTTCAGTTTTCCCTCCCTTCCCCTATGGTCCTCTGTGCTATTTCTTATGTTCTACGTATGAGTGAAACCATATGATAATTGTCTTTCTCTGCTTGACTTATTTCACTTAGCATAATCCCCTCCAGTTCCATCCATGTTGATGCAAATGGTGGGTATTCATCCTTTCTGATGGCTGAGTAATATTCCATTGTACTGAAAAACAATGGTTTATTCAGACCTGAGTATTTTGCAGATACTTTCTCAGAAATTAACAAATAGAGCCTATCCTTTCAAAGGAAACATCTGACAGCATTTATTGTCAATGGTCAAATTCATGGTTTTAAGCAAAAATTGGGAATTTGGTAAAACTAGATATCCACAACAGTGAGCATGAGAGCTGCCCAATACTTAAAGACTTGTAATGAAATTGGTGGTGCTATTAACTAATGTAGATTCTTTGATTTTTTTTTTAAAGATTTTACTTATTTATTTGAGAGAGAGAATGAGAGAGAGAGAGAGAGCATGAGAGGAGGGAGGGTCAGAGGGAGAAGCAGACTCCCCGCTGAGCAGGGAGCCCGATGTGGGACTCGATCCCGGGACTCCAGGATCATGACCTGAGCCGAAGGCAGTCGCTTAACCAACTGAGCCACCCAGGCGCCCGATTCTTTGATATTGTATACTAAAATGTGTCATTATCTGGAAGATCTGTATAATCCCAGGAATCAATATTTTTTCAAGTGATTAAACTAGTGCAGGATGTTAACAAAATCATGCATGGGTAAAAAAAAAAAAATCCATTAAAAGGGCAAGATAGACCGATAGATTTCAATGTAGCAGAGTATGCAAAGTTCAGTGATATGGTTTCAGATTCCACACTGTCACTAAACTCTAAAAATACCACTTGTTGAATTTTGGTGTAGTATCTAAGGAGACTATCCACAGTTTTCTGAAGAGCCTATTAAAATACTCCTCATTCCAACTACATCTCTGCATGAGGTCAGATCGTTTTCATATTCTTCAACAAAGTCAATTGATCCTGGAAGAGTGGCACACTGGAGAGGGCATGAAAGCTCCATACCCCTTCCCCCATACCCTGCCCTATGCACCTCTTCCATCTGGCTGTTTCTCAGTTATATCCTATTATAATAAACCAGTAACCTAAGTCGATTTTTGGACATCAGCAAGATGGCAAGACAGGAGGCTCCTGACTTTCCCTCCTCCCAGTGATGCACCAAATATTCAACTACACATGGATGAGTTCCCTCCGAGAGAAATCCAGAAACTAGTTGAGTGACTCCTACACACCAGGCAACTGAGAAAATACCCACATTTAAACAAGTGCTATAAAATCCACCCCAGGCACAGTACCTTACAAAAGAGAGTGAATCCCCAACTGCAAGTTTCTCTCCAAAAAACAAAGGTTTTGGAGCACATATGTAGCACCCCATCTATTAAGGTTGCCACCTGAGGGACTGGCTCCCAAATCGCCTAGCTCAGAGAGTCAATGGGGCTTGGTATTCACAAATCAGACATTAAAAAAAGACACAATTTTTTTTTAAAGATTTTATTTATTTATTTGAGAGAGAGAGAATGAGAGATAGAGAGCACGAGAGGGGGGAGGGTCAGAGGGAGAAGCAGACTCCCTGCTGAGCAGGGAGCCCGATGTGGGACTCGATCCCAGAACTCCAGGATCATGACCTGAGCCGAAGGCAGTCGCTTAACCAACTGAGCCACCCAGGCGTCCCAAAAAAACACAATTTTTAAATGGGCACACAAGCACTCCCCACAACTATCCCCCAGGCCCATTATGGAGGGAGAAATACCAATCCATTTCTCCCTGGAAGGGGTTTAACTCGTATGCATTCCCAGTTTCTAATCAGCCTGTATCTAGGTACTGACTGGGATCCTCCCAGGAACCCAAAAAAGCCTGTAGGCACTTTCCCTGTCTTCTACTTCTGGCTTGCTCCAACAATGAAACCAAGCCTTCAGCTTCCCCCTGTAAAAGAGCTTGTCCACACATCTAGTGCCCCAGTGTTTACAGTTGCCATGCAACAGACAGGCTTCCAAATTACCTAGCTCTGACAGCCAACGGCACTTGAAATTTGTGAGTTACCCAGGACCACATTAAGCAAAGACACAATATTTTTTAAAGATTTATTTTTTTTGAGAGAGAGAGAATGTAAGCGGGAGGGGGGCAGAGAAGAGGGAGAGAGAGAATCCCCAAGCAGACTCCCCTCTGAGTGCAGAGCCTGACGCAGGGCTCGATCCCAGGACCCTGAGATCATGACCTGAACCGAAATCAAGAGTCAGACACTCAACCAGCTGAGCCACTCAGGCACCCCCCCCCCAAAGATGCAGTTTTTAAATGTGCGCATGAGCAATTCCCTCAGCTATTGCCCCTGGGCTCATCGCAGAGGAAACAGGTGAAAATGCCAATCTCCCAGTTTCTTCCTAGAAGGAGTTTGACTACATACATTCTCAGCTGCAACCCGAGGGTCCAACTTCTAATCAGCCTGCATCCGAGTGCTGACTGGGATCTTCCCAGAAGCCTGAAGAAGCCAGTAGGCACTTCTCCTGCTTTCTTCCTCTGGTTGACTCCAGCAATGAAACCAAGCCTCCAGCTTCTCTGTGGGAAGGAGCTTGTCCACACATGCAGCGACGTAATTTTTATGGCTGTCACCCGAGGGATGGGCCCCCAAATCACCCAGCTCTGAGTGCTGATATGGCTTGGCACTTGTGGGACCACATTAAACTAAGAGATGGTTTTATACAGAAGTGTGAGCATTTCCTACGGCTATCTTCTTGGGTTTAGCACAGAGGGAAAGGGCAGAAGGGTAACTCCAACTTCTCCCTGGAAGAGGTTTGACAGCATACTTTCACAGCTATTGCCTGAGGATCAAACTTCTCATTAGCCTACACCTGGGAGTTTAAGAGGCACATAATTAGTAGTCATCTGGGAGCCTGAATGGGTATATGGGAACTCCCTGAATCTTCTCCCCTTAGCTTGCCCCAGTGATAAAACCAAGTCTCCAGCTCTCCCCTGAAAGCAGTTTGTCCACATATCTGCAAAACTCCTCAACAAAATACTAGCAAACCTACTTCAACAGCACATTAAAATGATCACACACCATGATCAAGTGGGATTTATTCCTGAGCTGCAAGAAGAGTTCAATATATGCAAATCAATCAACATGATACACCATGTGGACATAATGAAAGACAAAACCAAATGATCCTCTCAAAAGATGCTTCAGAAAAACATTTGATGAAATTCAACATCCTTTCATGGTAAAAACTCAGCAAATTAGGTATAGAAGGAATGTACGTCAACATAATAAAAGTCATATATGACAAACCCATGGCTGACATCATACTCGATGGTGAACAGCTCAAAGTTTTTCCTCTGAGATCAAGAACAAGACAAGAGTGCTCCCTCTTACTAGGTTTATTCCACACAATCCTGGAAGTCCCAGTTAAAGCAATTAGGCAAGAAAAAGAAAGAAAAAGCATCCAAATCAGAAAGGAAGAAGTAAAATTGTGTGTGTTTGCAGATGACATGAGTATATATACAGATATCCCTAAAGACCCTACCAAAAAATTCTGAGAACAATAAACAAATTCAGCAAAGTTGAAGAATAGAAAATAAATGCACAAAATTCAGTTGCGTTTCTGTATACTAACAACAAGCTACATGAAATAGACATTAAGAAAACAATCCCATTTACGGTAGCATCAAAATAAAATACTTAGGAATAAACTTAACCAAGGAAATGAAAGATGTGTACCTTGAAAACCATAAGACGTGGATGAAAGAAATTGAAGAAAACACAAATAAATGAAAATATATCCCTCATTCATGGATTAGAAGAATTAAGAATGTTAAATGTCCATTCTACTCAAAGCAATCTACAGATTCAATGCAATCTCTATCAAAATTCCAATGGAATTTTTCACAGAAACAGAAAAAAACAATCCTAAAATTCATATGGAACTATAAAAGACGCTGGATAGCCAAAGCAACTTTGAGAAAGAAAAAAAAAGCTGGAAGCATTATACCTCCTGATTTCAAACTATACTATAAAGGTACAGTAATCAATATGGTGTGGTACTGGCATGAAAATAGACACATAGACCAAGGCATGGAATAGAGAGCCCAAAAATAAACCTATACAGTCAACTGATCTTTGATGAGGACACCATGAATACACAACAGGGAAAGGATAATCTCTTCAATAAATGGTGTTGGGAAAACTGAATATCTACATGTAAAAGAATGAAATTGGTTTCTGATCTTACACCACACACAAAAGGCTTAAATGTAAGGGGCGCCTGGGTGGCTCAGTCGTTAAGCGTCTGCCTTCGGCTCAGGTCATGATCCCAGAGTCCTGGGATTGAGCCCCCGCATCGGGCTCCCTGCTCGGCGGGAAGCCTGCTTCTCCCTCTTCTGCTCCCCCCTGCTTGTGTTCCCTCTCTCGCTGTGTCTCTCTCTGTCAAATAAATAAATAAAATCTTTAAAAAAAAAAAAAGGCTTAAATGTAAGACGGAAAACTGTAAAACTCCTAGAAGAAAACATAGGGATAAAGCTTCTTGACATTGTTCTTGGCAGTGAGTTTTTGAATACGATACCAAAAGCACAGTAAATACAAGCAAAAATAAAGGGGAACACATCAAACTGAAAAGCTTCTGAGCAGTAAAAGAAACAATCAGAAAAATGAAAGGGCAACACACAGAATAGGAGAAAAATTTGCAAAGCCTATATCTGATAAGGGGTTAATATCCACAATGTATAAGGAAACAAACCAAACAAACCACAAACCAGATTGTGGTTACAAGGATGGCAAATAATCACATGAAAACATGTCCAACATGATTAACCATACAATATATGGAAATTAAAACAACAAAGAAATGGGGCGCCTGGGTGGCTCAGTCAGTTAAGCGTCTGCCTTCAACTCAGGTCATGGTCTTAGGGTCCTGGAATCAAGCCCGCGTCAGGCTTCCTGCTTAGTGGGGAGTCTGCTTCTCCCTTTCCCTCTGTGTGTACTCGCTCTCTCTCTCTTAAGTAAATAAATAACATCTTTTTCAACAAAAACAACAAAGAGATACTACTATGTGTCTATTAGAACGCTCAAACGAAAATTACTAATACCAAATACTGGCAAGGATGCTGAGCCGGTGAAACTCTCATACACTGTTGGTGAGACTGCTTTAACACATATGGTCTAGCCACTCTGGAAAAAGTCTGGCAGTTTCTTATAAAGTTAAACATACACCTATGTATGTCTTAGTGGTCCCTATGTTCACCACCCTGTACCTGAATGTTTATAGCAGCTGTTCATAAGAGCCAAAAATTGGAAAAAATTCAAATGTCCTTAAGTGGGTGAATGGGGAAACAAACTGTGGTGGGTACAACTATGCCATGGGATACTACTCAGCCAAAAAAGGAACAAGCAATTGACACACACGACTTAGACAAATCGCAAGGGTGTTGTGTTGAGTGGAAGGCAATCTCAAAGGTTATACACATCATGATTCCATTTATATATATATATATAAATGAAAGGAGGCATTTATAAAAGGAAAAGGATATGCACCCAGGTCTAACAACTGAGTCTACTATTGATGAGAGACAAATCTTTGTTCATCAGAGTCATGGGGGTTCCCTTCCATCATCTTTACCCAGCAAGGTGAACTGGTTCTAAAGCACTGAGTTAGCTTAAAGAGAAACCCAGAGAACCATACCTACAGGGTTGGTAGGCAAACACCCTCGCTGAGCCTCAGACATTCCTCTAAAATATTTCCTGGGCCAGGAAGCCTCATTGTCACGTGAAGAAAAAAAAAAAAAAAAGACTCCCTTTCATCCAAGCCTATACATGTGTTAAAATAACACACCTATGATCATGGACTTTCCTCTACAAGTGTCTCTCAGCTCTGGTGTGCTCAAACACATCCTTCAGTGGAATAGCTATTCCATAGTTATGGGGGCTCAGGGGGTCCTCTGACTTCTGCTACCCCTTTGAGTATAAGATATAATCTCAATAAACTCTATCATAGCTACAATGTGAGTTGCTCGTGTTGTAGCAACTTGCAACTTGCATGACAATCCTAAGAGAACTGGAAGACACCGCTGAAGAGAAGGGCAGTTGCAGGAATTGATTTCAGAAAATTTGGACTCAACTGAGAGGAAAACACATTGAGAATCAGCATCAAATATCCAAAGAATGACTTGGTAAGTTTCAGGATGACAGAGGTTTTAGAGGCAACAAGAAGTAATTGTCTGTGCCCTAAAGAAATATGCTAGCCAAATTTATGGGATTATGGCTCTAAGGAGAGGCATAGCAAAGATGAACCATATGAAAAGGGATGCAGCCAGGGCAATAATACAGTCTGGTTTTGATGGGAAAACATCTCCTGAGTGAGACCATGCAATTTAAGGAGGTAAAAGTGGACAAGATTTCTCTGCACGGTGGATGCCTTTGGAAGAATAACAATTTATGTTCCATATAACTCACTAAGGAAGACCCCACAAGACAGAACCTAGAAGAATATGCTTTTTAAAAAGGAGCAAAGAGAAAGTAAAAGGGAGGAAAGCACTCAGATCCAGCAGGCAGAGAAGGAGAAAAGGAGGAAAACTGTGAGGAGACACTCCAACCATTAGAAACTTAACTGAACCTTTCAGGAAAAGACTAGGGAGGGTGATGCTAGAAAAACATAGCAATTCAAAGCCTGGAACCTTCCAAATCTTAGGTAAAAATAGTACTGTCATTAACATCATCATGGGAAATACTTCCATTTGCATTTTCATTTATCCCTTCCTGACTTCTGTGTTACTATTGTCATACATTTTACTTCTACACTGTCCTATATCCCACTGCTATTATTTCATTTAAACCACTAAATATCCTTTAAAGAGTTTAAATACTAAGAAAAAAAAGTCTTGTCCATTTATCCATTGAGTTAACTTTTTTGGTGCTCTTCATGCCTTTGTGTAGACCCATATTTCCATCTGGTATCATTTTCCCTTCTGCCTGAAGGAAATTCTTCAATGTTTCTCATACTGTCAGTTCTGGGTTGATTTTGATGGATGGATTTTTTTTCCCCTCATTATGGGTTGTATTTTCCTGCTTCTTTGCACACCTGGTAATATTTGATTGGATGCCAGACATTACAAGTTTTACCTTGTTGGGAGCTGTATATTTTTGTATTCCTATAAATATTCTTGAACTTTGTTCTGGGACACAGTTACTTGGAAACAGTTTCATCCTTTTGGGTTTTGCTTTTTGATTTGCTGGGCAGGTCCAGAGCAGTGTTTAGTCTAGAGCTAATTCTTCCGCACTGTTGAGGCAAGACCCTTCTGAGCACTCTACTCAATGCCTTGTGAATTATGCAGTTTTCCAGTCTGATTGGTTGTGAGCAGGCACTATCCTGGTGCTATGAGAGGCAAGCACCGTTATTTCTAATCCTTTCAGGTGGTTCTTTCCTTGGCCTTGCTATTTTCTGCATATGCAGGTGCTGCTAGGTATTCTACTGAACACGAGGGAGACCCTCTGAAGATCTCCATGGCTTGTGTTTATGTTCGTGCATGCTCTCTCTCTCTAGCCATCTCTTCTCCAGTACTCTGTCCTGCCACCTTGGTCTCCCAGGACTCTAAGCTCCATTCCCTCAACTCAGGGAGTTTGCCAGGCTCTGGCTGTGTTCCCCTTCCTGGCACCACCTGGAATCTCTCCCCAGGCAGTTGGGGCTATCATATGGCCAACCTTACTTGTGTCCCATATCTCAGGGATCCCTGTCCTTTGTTGCCTGAAACTTGGTGTCATGAAAAGTATTGTTTCGTATATTTTGTATGGTCTCTTAGTTGTTTCAAGCAGGAGGGTAAATTTGAACCCATTTACTCCATCTTGGTCAAAAGTTGAATTCCCAACTGAGTTCAAGTCCATAGGTCATGGGACTCTAATTTCTTTGGACTTTAACTCACAAAAGCAAGAGAATTTGATGTCTAGTTCTAGTTCTTCTGGAGTTTTATTTCTTTGTACTTTAGCAAGCAGGTTTACTTTTCAGACTTGAATTTTCCTAGAATCTTCAAAATGGAAGATTTGCATTCCAGTTCAGACCATCTCTATGATGCCGACTTTTCATTTTTTAAAAAAGATTTTATTTATTTATTGGGGGAGAGAGAGCACGAGTGGGGGGAGAGGCACAGGGAGAAGGAGATTGCAGACTCCCCACTGAGCAGGGAGCCCAACACAGGGCTCGATCCCAGGACCCTCAGATCATGACCTGAGCTGAAGGCAGATGCTTAACCGACTTTGCCACCCAGGTGCCCCTGGACTTTTCATTTTGATGTTAAATTTCATTGCAGAAACTCTAGTGAACTATATTGCTTAAACTGGCTAAACATAAATTTTGAGGAGAAAAATAGATTTTAAGGTTTTAAAGTCTTGGGGTTTTAAGCCTTGAGTTCATTCAAAAAAAAAAAAACATATTGATTAAGTATCTACCATATGTCATATATTAAGGATAGAGCAGTGAAGAAACAGACAAAAATCCCTGCCCTGATGCCTCAAGTAACTTACATTATGGGAGGAGGAGATGGAGAATGTTCATAAACAAGACAAATGAGTAAAATATATGGTGAGTCAGACTGTACTATGTGCTAAGTAGAAATAAGGAATGCCCAGGAGGGAAGTGGTTGCATCGTGGATAGGGCGGTCAGGGAAGGCCTCGCTGGGTAGGTGACCCTTGAGCAAAGATCTGAAGGAGATGAGAAAGCAAGCCATGAAGATAGCTGGGATAAGAGTTGCCCAGGCAGAGGAACAATAAGTGCAAAGGTGCTGAGGTAAGGCCCAGGGAGTCTGAAGAACAGCAACATGTCCTGTGTTGTTGGAGAGGAGTGGACAAGGGGAGGAGCAGTAAGAGATGAGGGCAGAGAGGTAACAGGGAACCAGCTCATGCAGGCCCTGAAGTGGACAGATGGCTTGGTCTTTTACTCTGGGGGAATGGAGGGTTTAAGCAGAGGAGTGGCATGACATCACTTAGGTTTTAAGAGAATCACTGTAGGGGTGCCTGGCTGGCTCAGTCAGTAGAGCATGTGACTCGCGATCTTAGGGTCATGAGTTCAAGCCCCACGTCGGGCATAGAGCTTACTTAAAAAAAAAAAAAGTTGGGGGGATGCCTGGGTGGCACAGTCGGTTAAGCGTCCGACTCTTGGTTTGGGCTCGGGTGGTGATCTCAGGGTCATGAGATTGAGCCCCACTTCGGGCTCCACACTCAGCATGGAGTCTGCTTGGATTCTCTCCCTCTCCCTGTGCCTCGCCCCCCCTGCAGAGACAGTCTCTCTCTCTCTCAAATAAATAAGTAAATCTTAAAAAAAAAAAAAGAAAAGAAAAGAAAATCACTTTGGCTATGATGTGGAAAATAAACTTTGGAGGTAAGATGAGAGGCAAGAGACAAAGCTAGAGACCAGCTAATAAGCCGTAATAATGCAGGAAAGAAATATGGTGCCTTCCACTAGAGTAGTGACAGTAGAGGCAGTAAGAAGTGATTGGATTATGGATATCTTTTGAAGGTAGAGACAACTGGGCTGCTGATGAACTTTTTTTTTAATATTGTAAGATAAAGACAGGAATCAAAACTGACTTCAAGGTATAAAAGGCCTGAGCAACTGAAAGAATGGAAGTGCTATTATTAAGGTAGATAGAGAAGACTAGGAAAAGCAGTTTTAGGGGAGCAGGTCAAGAGCTCTGGACATGCTAAGTCTGAGTTGTCAATCAGACATTCAAGTGGAGATACCTGCTAAGTGGTTGGATATATGAATGTGGAGTTCCATAGAGAGGTCTAGGCTGGAGAAATTACATTTAAGAGTTAACAGCATGAGTGTAGCACTTACAAAAGAGAAGAGGTGCCAAGATTGAGCCCTATGAATCTCCAATGTTTAGGCGTCAGGAAAACAAGGTGAGCATAGCAAAGATGTTTGAGAAAGAAGAGCCAGAGAAATAGAATGCGGTGTCCTGCAAGCCAAGTGAAGAGAGCATTCAAGGAAAACAAAGTAATACATTTTGTCAAATGCTGCTGATAGGACAAATAAGATGAGAAGTGATAATCAGTAATTGGATTTGGCAATGAGGAAGTCACTGATGGCTGTGATAAGTGCAATTCTGATGCAGGAATAAGGGCAAAAGACTAATTGGAATGGGCTCCTGCAGGCACCCGGGTAGCTCAGTGGGTTAAGCACCTGCCTTAGGCTCAGGTCATGATCCCAGGGTCCTGAGATGGAGACCCACATCGCCTCGGGCTCCCTGCTCAGCGGGGAGTCTGCTTCTCCCTCTTCCTCTGCCCCTCCCCCTTCTTGTGCTTTCTTGCTCTCGCTCTCTCAAATAAATAAATAAAACCTTAAAAAAAAAAAACAGGCTCGTGAGAAAACAGGAGAGGAATTGGTGATAGGGAATATGGTTAACTCTTCCAAGGAGTTTTGCTGTAAGCAGGAGAGAGAGACTGGGCAGTACATGGAGGAAGTGGAGAGAGGGTTTTATTTTGTTATGTTTTTAGGATAGGGGAATGCTTCAGTATGGGAAAGCTCCAGTAAAGACAGAAAAACTGATGATGTAGGAGCATGAAGAATTGTTGGAGTACTGTCCTTAAGTAGGGAGAGGTCACCAGCTCTGGAGTACAGGGAGAGTGCCTCTGGTAGGAGCAGGGGCAGTGAGTCCAGAAACAAGGCACAGTATAATGAGCACAGATATCAGTAGGTGGGCCCATATAATGACATGAGCCTACGACAAATCTCTGATGAGTGCTTCTATTTTCTCAGTGAGATTGCAAGCAAGGCCATCAGCTGAGAGTGAGGATGGGAAAGGAGATGTTGGAGTTTGAGAAGACAGGAGACGGTATGAAACAGCTGTCTAGGGCTCCTGGGTGGCTCAGTCAGTTCAGTGTCTGCCTTTGGCTCAGGTCATGATCCCAGGGTCCTGGGATCGAGCCCCACACTGGGCTCCCAGCTCAGGGGGGAGTCTGCTTCTCCCTCTTCCTCTCTGTGATCTCTCTCGCTCTCACTCTCTCTCTCTCTCAAATGAATAAATACAATCTTTGGGGGAAAAAAACCCAGCTGTCTAGGAGAGTGGGAGAATGAACGTACTAGGGAAATGTATTATAACTGGCAGCAGCAGTAAGAACCCACTCGAGGTTCATTGCCAAGAATATAAAGTAAGATCATTCCCCAGGGTTCTGCATTTTTCTCCAGCCATGTTGATCCAGGTTTCAGGCTACCCATGATTAACGTATGATTCTTAACTGTTTCTGGAAGCAAAACAATCAACACTGTCCACCATTAATCCTAGTAGGATACCCCCAGTGAGAAGTGTATCAGGAAAGTGGCTCCAGGAAGGAGAGAATCTCAACAGACCACTGATCTCCTTTCCCAAAGGGAAGAGCTGTATCCCCAGCTGGCCAGGTGCTTAATGGTTAAGAGAACAAAAAGCTAGGGAGAGTTGGGGGAGGGGACACTTAATCTCCCACCATGAATGTGGAAAGATTTCTTAAATACTCCTGGCTTCTTTCCTCATCTCTTACTTGTTGCTCCCCATTGGAGAAGAGACTGACTTAACTGGTGAGCTTGCATCAATAACCTGTGCATCTTTGCCTTGGCCTCCTCCCTTCTTCTCTTTCGGGACCTGCCTGCCTGCACAGGCTGGTGCTTTCTGATCTGCTTGCTCCACTTTCCCAGAGGCTTAGTGGGGCGGGCGTTGCCCCTCTGGGGCAGACCTGAAATGTCGCAGGGGACAGTTCCAATTAAGCATTGGTAAGGTCCTCAAACCTCAGCTATGTTCTCCCATCATCTGTATGAGTAGGAACACTGATTATTCTGATTTCCATTTGCCTGACCCCTGGTTCTTTTTTTTTTAAAGATTTATTTATTTATTTATTTTGAGACAGTGAGAATGAGAGAGAGAGAGAGAGAGAGAGAACATAAAAGGGGGGAGGGTTAGAGGGAGAAGCAGGCTCCTCACTGAGCAGGGAGCCCGATGCGAGACTCGATCCCGGGACTCCAGGATCATGACCTGGGCCTAAGGCAGTCGCTTAACCAACTGAGCCACCCAGACGCCCTGCCTGACCCCTGGTTCTATCTCTCCATTGGTTCTAACCTCAGTTAGGAGCACGGGGGTATTTATTAGTTCCCTCAAACCCCAAGACAAGTGTTCACGTTGTTCAAAGTAAAACCGATTATTTAAGGGGATGGGAAATAGAACCATATATTGGGAAACTATATAGCTATATGATAAAATAGTAAATTAAAGACGTGCCTGAAACACAGTGAGTGCTCATTAAACATATATTGAATGGATTTTGGACAGAGGTAGGGACAGCCGTCTAACCAGCCCAAGATCGACTACAAGCGTCATTTTGGCTAGAACAAAGATTTTGGTGTCTTTTTTTTTTTTTTTTTACTTCATTTCTAAAATTTTTATTGCAAATATAAAATATAAAGCATTTCCCCACAACTCCCCTTTATAAAACAGGATGGAATCTAACAGAGAATTGGGTATACCTTCACAAAGGGCCCTAATAATAATAGTGAGCCTAATGCTAATACTAATCCTGGTAAGATCTAACATTTATTGAATGCTCGCTTTATGCCAAGCACTGTTTTCAGGGATTCACACGCATTATCTCATTTAATTCCCACAACAACCACACAAGGCAATTACTATTATTATCTCTGTTTCAGGCCAAATTAATTAACTTGGCTAAGGTCAGACAGCTAGTAAGACGAAAGAACAGGAACTGACACTCAGGAAGTCTGGTTCCAGAGCTGCCTTCTTAACCATTAAATTATACTGCCCCAGTAAGTCAGTAATTGAGCAGGCAATATATGCTCCCTAGCAAGAGCACCAAAGCAAAGCACCCACCACAGGGAATTACTGAAATCCACAGAAACAAGCCCTGGTTTCTGATGGCATTCATAATCTACTCTACGCAACAAGAAGGCACATTCCATGGATAATGAGACTCTGTGAGCCTATTTGCTGACACTCACTCCATACTTCCCAGTTGAACAGGCCCAGAAATAGAAAATCTTAAGTGGATTTAAAGGGAGACTCTGACCTCTCACCTTGAGTCAAGAAAGTGAGTCCTAATCTTCCAAATCGATAAAACACCAGTGGTTGAGAGGGCAAATCCCAATCCTATGGATTGGGTCAGCGCAAAGTGGAGGTATACTGTACTGTAGGGGAAATAAACAGAGGCAGGAATCCTGCTAATGCTGCTGGATCCATGGCCAGACGCTCTCAGAAGGAAATCTCCTTGTGATCTGGAGCAGGCACTATTCTGTGCCCTTTCAGGAGCGAATGGAAGCAGCCTTACTCGGCATCCCTACACACTGCACGGGGCAGTGACATCACCAACCTTGTTCTTAACACCCCGTTGACAGTAATTTATGGCCACACAGAGCAGGGAAGAAAGAAAGGAGACGAGAAAGAAACTAGTAATTGCTAATTTCTAACGCTGTGCTAGGTGGTTTCTTATATGCTCTCTCATTTAATGAAGTAAGTTTTATCTCCAATTTACAGATAAGGAAACTGAGGCGGGGAGCAGCGAACTGATTGTGGTCAGAGTCACAAAGCCACCAGGTAGCAGAGATGTGAATGAAATTTGTGTTTATCTGTTTCAAAGCCTGTACGTTTTCAGTATCGTTCTCTTTGAAGGAGCCTGAGTCCTCAATGGGTCCAATTCCCTTATTTTAAAAATGCAGAAATTGAGGCCAAGAGCATGAATCACCTTGCCCAAGGTCACAGGTTTCACTAACTTTCCTGTGGGTATATACTCTAAGGAAGCAGAGTGAGGACATTCCCAATCCCTGCAGGGCCCTAGGTAGTAGGAAATTTTGCTGTCCCCTTCAGAGGGCGCACATCATCCTCCTTGGCCCCCGGGG
This sequence comes from Eumetopias jubatus, assembly GCF_037043125.1. Classification (NCBI taxonomy): domain Eukaryota; kingdom Metazoa; phylum Chordata; class Mammalia; order Carnivora; family Otariidae; genus Eumetopias; species Eumetopias jubatus. The sequence goes on along the minus strand of NW_028274817.1, from coordinate 17,702,170 downwards.
CACAGTGGAAACAAGAGTAATATCTGGACACCCTTTGGAATTAGTTTTTCTCAGCATCATGATGAACACTTTCCATGTATGACTCACAGGCCAGTATTATTTTCCCATTTTCTGAGGAGAAAAAGACACTGTGTGGCTTGAATCAAATTTTAACTAGAGAGTCCTATTTAAACTGCATCCCAAGCCATGGACAGCTCTCAAAGACCAGGGCAATGAAGGTCTGAGCCTGCCTTCACTAAGACAGGGAATAAAAATGGAGCAGTGCCCCTTCTCATTTCTTACCCCACTCCAAGTCAAGCTGCTTTTTGCACATGCTTGGCATGGGCCTTACTGGACTATTCCTTGGGATTTGTAGAACTTTCTAGAAATGGATCTAGGGCAAAGATTTCGTGAATTTGGGCCATGAGATTTTTAGGACCCTGGTGAGGACCAGGCTAGGTCTCAGTGCTGATGAGTATAATGCCTCCTTATAGAAAATCCTGAGATTTAATAATTATTTAGGGACCAAGGAGATACCACGATCCCCATTACATTGAACAGGAAGTGGAACAGTGGGCTTCATAGTCAGTCAGGGACTTAGAGTACATTTACTGAGTGCCCATTCGGTGCCAGGATCTGTGCTCATAGGATCAGGTTAGATGACAATGAATATTACCGATGTGTCCCTATCCTCATGGAACTTCCTGTAGGGCATGTTTATCACCACTAAGACAACTGAGAAGCTCCCCTTCTTGGGAGGATGATGGAGATAAAATGATGGAGGTAGCCAATGTCAAAGAGGTTACTGCCTATGTTCTCCTCTAGGATTTTGATGGATTCCTGTCTCACATTGACGGGTATTAAGGAGGGCACATATTGTGATGAGCACTGGGTGTTATACACAACTAATGAATTGTTGAACAGTACATCAGCTTATGATGTACTATATGCTGGCTAACGTAACATATAAAAAAAAAATGATGGAAGTAAGAATGAACTCACTGGACAGCGTGCCAGAGAGAAAACATGCCGTGCAGAGAAACTGAGGTCACGTAACACCATCAAGGACTTGATTCCAGGCTGGGATGACTGCGGGAAGCAGTGAGTTAGGGGTAGTTTAGAAAGACCTTAGAAGAGGAAGTAGCTTCTGGAGGCAACTCTGGCAGGCTAAGAGGAAGGCTCAAAGGAAAGACTTGTTAAGAGAGGCTAGCAGAAGCTCTGGAAGGACACAGCCGTGGAGTTGAGTTCAGCTGCCAGCCTAACAAGCGGTCTCAGACTGAAACTCAAGGGTTATGGCTGGGGCTAGCCTATGGAGAAAGGATGGAGAGTCCTCTAAATCAGGAGTAAGGAACAGCTCACCAGTATGAAGGGGAAGAGAGGAGTGAGTGAATAGAACAGGAAAAAAAATCTATGGTTCGAACCTCATTAGCATGACCCGAGCTAAAGTGAGGAAAGCCAGGAGACATACAACTTGTCTTAATGGATTTCCTCCATTACCTCATCCCTCTGGCCCAGAGTAGCAAAGAAGAGCATCCTCCCTGTAGCCTCATGATGCAGACAGAGGCTAGTACTGGAAAGAAAATAAAGAGGCCAAAGTCCAAAGCTGTGTGGTCTTTTGTGGAGGAACCTCTGTGACCTGACATGGTGGCAACAGAACCTTAGGCTGCAGGGTGCCCTGGGTGTAGGCTGTCCAGATCCATCTATATCAGGGAGGCAGGGAGACAGGCCTTGGCCGTCAGGGCATCCCAACACTTTGCATACTGGGCATTGCATCGCTTCACTAGCCCCAGGACTAATTTTGAACCATAGACTATCACAACTGGAGCGGTTATTATAAACCTTACAGAACTGTGGTTCTTAACCTAATGCTTCTTCTCAATAAAAAGTTAACTCCTCCCATTATCCCAAAATGAAAACCATCGATGATTCAACCTGCCTACACACGTAATTAAAAAAAAAATAATAATGTCCTGTGATGTAAATGAGGGGAAAATGGGAAAGTGATTTATTATAAAACAATATTTCTTTCTTTTTTTTAAATTTTATTATGTTATGTTAGTCACCATACAATACATCATTAGTTTTTGATGTAGTGATCCATGATTCAAAAACAATATTTATTTCTACATACAAAGGCTTGGGCAGAAATACATGAGAAGACAAACATGCCCCGAGAAATTTCCAAAACCTCTTCTGACGGGCAGTGCTAGCCTGCTGAGGACCATTGTTCTGCCCTGTCCTCAATTGCCACATGGACAAACTGGATCCCAGAGAAAGGAAGCATCACATCACAGGTCCCTTCTTTTGCCTGGTCACCGCAGCCTTTCAGTGGGGCCCACCAGAGTGATCCTTCCTTTTAATCACTGGGCTGTATGGTAGCAGGAGTGACTAGAAGCATGCCATCACCTCTCTGATTCTGTTTTCTCGTATGTAAATTGGAGATAAGCCAGTACCTACTCCATAGGATCAACATAACGTATGAATGAGGTCTGACACGTGATAAGCTTCAGTAAGTGGTAATTATCACTATCAGTATTTGGGGCACACTGATAACTGCTTCCTGCACCCTGTTCATACAGTTGTCACCACTTCATTACCAAGGTTGCTGCCACCACCACTGCTACTGGGGTCCCAATGGGGAGCATCACTTCCTTTCAGTAACATTTGCTTGGCCAGCGTAATGTGATCTATTCTCATAGGCATACCACTTTGTCTTAGGAGAGGTATCCTGACTATTTTGGTTTTGTTCTTTCCTTTGCTATAGAATAAGGTCAAAAGATCACGCCAGAGGGCAATATGAGGCTCACCCTCCAGTGCCCCATTAAATGCAATTCTCAATGCCCCCAGACTAGTGTCACAGAAAAGAGCCCAGGGACTGCACTTTCTCTCCTACTTTCAAGTGAGTTCCTGTCAACCCCCAATGTTGGAACAGTCTTTGTCTCCTCTTCTTTGTTCACGTTTTCAATCCTGCTATGCTGAGAGCCTTCACATTTATCCCAGGAGGGCCCTGTCCTTACACAAATAAGACTCCTGGTAGCTTATCCTTCTTATCACAAAGTTCCCAAAATAGAAAACTGGATTTGGTCCCCATTGTGACCTTGTCTCAGTAATTTGGATAAACCCTATGGTTCCTTTCAACAATAATGAACCTCTGACTTGGGGCTTAGCCAGCCTGTAAGGCTGCCCGGCTCACTCTCCAGGGTCTGGAGTCTGACAACAGCAGAGGAGGGGAGGCACAGTTAGATACATGCAGGGGTCTTGGACCTTGGCGAACAACTGACTTCCACAAGCAAGTATGTTCTTCACACAGCTGTTGAGACACCTGAACACACACTCTTTCTCCTCTAACCCTTTCTGCCCCCCCATGTGAAAGCACATTTCCCCAACAACTAATGTAAACAAGGGGTCTTGAGAACTGTTTGTAAGGAGTATGTGTGGAAGAGGGGTGCTATGTCTCATCCTTTGTAATTGATGCTGGCTAGAGATACCTGCATGAATTTTATACCCATCCATATTATTATACCCCTAAGGCCCCAGTAGATGAAAAATAATTTCTTCAACATGATTTCTCAAGTTTCTTTTTCACAGCTCTGAGACTATCACACTACCAGTAGCCCTCAGGGTACCTGCCAGCTTCCTGGTGGGGGCTGCTCTGTGGTGTTTCCATCATAGCAAAGCACAGGGGTGGGTAGAAGCAGGCAGGCACATGTGTACGCACGCAAGAGCGCATGCATGCGCGTACGCAAGCACGCACGTACACACGCACGCACGCCTTGGCATAAAGCCAGAGTTCGCTTTCCGTACTCGGAAGTGGCTTCTCTACACCCTTCGAAACTCTCCGACAAAAGAAAAAAGAACCTTAAAGTCACTTTTTAATGTTTGAAATATGCGAATCATCATTATTAAAACCCCTCAAGCATGCAGTATCACACATACTTGAACTGAACATTCTTGAATATAATTTCCCTATCAACAGAGATATATGTAACCAAGGAGAAATAAGCAGGGACCTGTGTGGGCACAAATACGCCCACGCCTCCAAATCATTACCTGAATTTTGTCCCAGTGGGACCCAGAACTGCTTGGGAGAATATTTAAAAACGGAGATTTAAACTTAATGTAAATTGTACTTGGATGACCAGGAGGAGAACAAAACTGCGAAGTCAAGACTCTGATGGGTTTTGTAAAAATCAGGAAATCAACACAGTATTGAAGACGATGACAGCAGGAGATAGAGCAGCTAGCCCCTTTAAACTCACAGAAGCCACAGACCAGAACATGCCATGCCCCACACAGCATCTCTGACTCAAACGGCATCATCCTCCCCTGCTGTCTCCATCCTCCTTGTGGTCACCGAACCAGGTCTCTGCCCTCCCTGCAGCACCTCATCACTCTGTACCTTCCACTCCATTTGAATCATGACCACATGATCTGGTCACAGCAGCCTCCCTTTCCAGGTTGCACACTCTGGTCAGCTAGTTTAATGGTGCCCTCCTCACTACCTTGGACTTGGACTCCCTTCTGTTCGTAAGTTTCAGTTGAGCTTGTTGCAGCTATCTGACTTCGTGGCCATGAGAAGCTGCGGCCCAGCATGACAATAAAGAGTTCAGGCTCTGGAATCTGATGGAACTGGATTTGAAACCACTTGCTAGCTGTATGAGCTTTAGCAAGTTACTTAACTTCTCCAAGCCTCAGCTTCCTTTTCTGAAAAACGGAGAGTATGATAGCACTGAAATCACCGGATTATTGTAAGGATAAATGATGTCACCCATGTGAAATGTCTGGCCCAGAGTAGGCATTTGGTAAGCATTAGCCATTTTCTTTGTTGTCCTCGCCATCATCATCACCATCATCATTATCATCAGTCCTGCTCCCAGTGTGATAAACCTGTTCAGGTGACCCTTTCACAGAAAGCTCCTTCTGTTTAACTCTGAAATATTCCACTTATAAAACCCATGGAAATAAAGAAATGTCTTCCTTTCATCCTCTGATCTCATTTCAGTTGCAATCCTATGCCCCAAGTCTTTCAGAGTTATGCAAATTAATTCCAGGATTTTTTCTGATGGTTACGTGCCTGCCCCAAGGCTGCAAAGAGCTGTGGAGAGCAAGATACTGGCCCTTGGGCTACCGTAATGAAAGGTAAGCACTGCCGCCCACTAGGACCGTACACAATGGACAATTCCTCAGCGGCAGACTAGAGAACTATTAAGGAGTTCAGTGGTAGACAGCCAAAGCATGGCAAATGTCTACTATACCTGGGACTGCGGTGTGCAAACAACCGGCCCAGACCTTCTGAAGACAAAGCTTAATAAATGTTGGCCGTCTTTTCCGTTTTCCTAACAGCCACCCATCCACTGGAAGAAGAGTAGCATAGCAAGGGAGTCATCACATTCCAGGACGCTGATCCATGGTGCTAGGATTTTGAGGGTCTGCCTCTTTCTTGGGATTTCCTCTCCAGGCAATCTCTTGCTTCCATGATATTAGGCAGGTAACAGCTCTGTTCTCTTTGTCTCCCTCTTCTCACTCTCGGTCTTTTGGCTTGATTCCTTGTGTGAGATAAGGCGGTAAGAGGAGGTCAGGGGTGCAGAAAGATGGGCCAGTGTTTCTAGGTATAGAGGAAAATGCCCTTGCTCTGATCCTCTGAATTTCCCTCTCCAGTTTTTGCCCCCAAGATCATCCTTCATTGTTAGATATTACCACTCTGGCAGCAAGAAAGTACATGTCAGTCAGTGGCAAGTATATTAAAAGATTAAGGCGACAGAGTAAGAGAGCCAGAACCAGAGTCAGAGCTTAGCCCAAACCTTAGCCCAGTAGCCCGACATCCCATAGGATAAAAGCCCATTTGAGCTTCTCCCGATATAACAAAGGTATTGTCAAAGCTCCCCCAGTGTTCCATGGACCTTTCCACATCCTCAGGCCAAGTTCCAACTGCCAGTATCTGCACGACTGCTTGAGACCTCTTTCCCAGAACTGCAGATCTCCATGCTGTCTCCATGGGCAGCAATCCAAAAAAATGCCAGTGAATTAACCTCCCTGCCGCCCCCCAGAGCGATGAGATGTGGCTCAGAAGCTGGTGTATAAATACTTCAGCTGCCTGGCCCCTTGAGTGGGATAACTCTGCGGTGTGGTGTGTGCTACACCATTTTCCAGAGTTGCCCTCTCTGGTTAAGTGTCAGTCCATCACTGTGGTACCTGGCTTAATAGCACAGTCTTTATAGAGTGTCTTCATTTCCTTTATAACGATCCTGTTCCCTTACAGGTGTTACCCGCAATTCCCAAACAAACTGCATCCATTCAAATCCTTGTCTCAGAATCTGATTCCTGGAGAACCCAAGCCAAGATTCTATGATTACCCTTGAGTTAGTCCATAAAGAGCCCTGAATGAGACAGTCTTTACCAAAATATTTTTGCTTTTGTGTCTTACAGTGATCTGTCTAATGAACCTTTGGTTCCTAAATCATAGCCTAATGAGGACTTGCTAGTCAAATGGGATATAGAGAGAGTAACTATAGATCAGATATAGTATAATATACTTAAATAATTTCCTCTTGAGAATATCAATCTCCTAAATGTAAGGGATGTGGAGAATTATCCTTTTAGTATGAGGTAGGAATGTTGGGATCAAGGGTCATTTTCACAAATTGGCAAACTAAGGGGATTAGGAAAAGCCACTCCTGATCACTAGAAAATGTAAACTTTCTCTGAATAAGCCAAATGAATACAAAAACGCTTGCCAAGATTTGTTTGAAATTTGCTTGAAAAAATTAAGGATAAAGATTTCTGGAACAAGCTGAATCCATTTAAAAAACAAAGTATAAATGGAACAATATGCTATCAGCTTCAACAACAAACGAATGACAAAATCAACAACAAAAATACAAACTCATTTTTTGAGCACTTACGTGTAGACAGTTTGCTAAATGTGTTATGTGTGGTATTTCGCTTAATCCTCACCAATAAACTCTTAAAGGTATTATTTTTTTATCCTCATTTTACACATGAGAAAACTAAGGCACAGAAAGGTTGAGTCACACAGCTAGTAAAGGGTATAGATAAGATTTGAAATCATGTTTTTCTACTCCAAAGCTTATGCATATTCTAATTTACTTCTTTGCTTCCCGCTCATGTACGTTTTTATTACTGTGTTTCTCTTCATGTGTGTTTATTTTCGATAAAGATCAGTTATAAAACGTAGAACTGAATGCGATTTAATGTTCGAATCTTAGAATAGCTTATAATAACTGTGTAAATAAATTCAGTAATGAGAAAAAAAATCCTTAGTTGGATCATATATCTAACCTGGGATTCATAAATTATGGTTGCCATGTTCATAATGAGTCTACAGCACATCATATGTCCAATCAGGCCTGGGGATTCCACACACTTGGCTTTTCGACAGAACCAAATCTGGTATGGTTTACACTCCTGATAGGGCTTTTGTGTTCCCAATCGTCACATCCCTGCAGAGTGCTTTGTGCATAGTAGGCTTTTGATAAATGCATTTAATTGAGTCCCAAGTCTTCTTTGGACTGGTCTCCAGCCCCAAGGCCCTCAAATAAGATTGCAAGTACAATCAACCCGATCACCGGGGTTTGAGGTAACTGCTTTACCCTTTCTGAAGTCAAGGATGAGAAGCTCTTTCCTTGATCCCACCTCCCCAGCACTAAACAATTTTCAGTTTTCTCCCGGGTCTTGAGGCTTGATTCCCAGGGCCTCAGGATTCTGTGTCCTCCCATGTTCCTGGGCACTAACAATACATCCCCCCCCTCCTCCTCAGAAGTACTCTGGGCCTTCCTGCCTCTTTGCCTTTATTTGCAGAATTCCCTTGGCCTGGGATAGCCCCTCCCCCATGTCTTGGCTTCTGCCTGGCTCTTGTCTCAGATTCCCGAACCTTGCCTGAACCAGGTACAGATGTAATTCCAGCCCCGGTCTCCAGTCCCGACTCTCCAGACCAGCTGGGAGTACTTACTTCAGCCTACTGGGGTCTCCAACCTTGACCTGGCCCCTCAGATCTGGTGGTTGGCCAGCGTGAGCCTGATAAGAGCCCTGAAAAGTCACCACCGGCGTGTGTGTGTGTCAGCTGGAAGCCCGGTTTCCAGCCTGCGCCTGCAAATATCTGACTTATTTACTCGTTCTGCCTTTTGTTTGAGTTCTTTGAACACAGCAGGTTCCCCCAAATGATTTCAGACAGCGCAGAAAGAAACCTGCCCTCATCAGTCCAGGAGTGAAATGACAAGTCAGGCCTGTAAATAGGATTCTGGCCTTTTCTACAGCTTGGCTCCGCTGCCTGTAGAGACATGCAGCCCCGCGGCACACCCCCACAGAGATGCATGGCAGGACAGGAGCTGGTAAGATGAGTATTGACATGGTTTGTGCACCTTTAGATAGAGGATTTTATTTGAAAGGGAGATGAGGCTCAGAGTCCTGTTGACTCCATCAAGGAGAGCAGTGATGTGATGTGTTGTTAAGAGGGTCTCCCTGGCCATTTAGGAAATCCAGTCACTTGGCCTGAACTGTGCCAGCCCTCAGCATACATTGTAAACAATTCCCCCACTTTCTTCCTTTATTGCCTTCAGACAACTGAACGTGCTTTAGATATATTTCTGGAATCACAGAAAAGCAAAGCGCTCCTGTGTTTGCCTGAGATACATTTTCATGCGCGGTTACGCCACCCCCCCCCTTTCTGGCCAAACTTGCACGCTCAGCTGGAAATGAAAGCTCCAGGTGGTTGGAACCCTAACTGTCCCCGCTAATGGGCCAGCCTTGGCCAGCACAGGGCCTCCTTGCCATTACTGTGCCATGTGGGAGCACAGGTCCCTACTTGCCTGGACGCGTGCTGCTTTGTAACTGCCCGACCCTGACCACCGTCCCTCCCCCTCCTCACCAGCTCTTCAGTCCCCTGCAAGTCCTCATCGCCATACCTCCACCCGTGCTATTTAAAATTATTATAGCACATATATAATGCTTGCTTTCGCCTCTACGAAAACATTTCTACCAGTAAGAAGAGGCTCACCCGTTGATTTTGTTTCCAACGTGTTGGCGTTTTTTTCCCAATAGAGTTGAATCCATTTGTTAATGCTATTTACTCTATTGATTGGAAATACCAGGGGGTCACGCTCCCTAAAGGGGCCCTTCACACAGTAAAGGGCAACCCAGATTGGATTAGCTTATTTAGCAAGGGTGTCAGCTCCTCTCAGACATCAGTGCCTCTGAGACACCCCCTTCCATTTTAATTCACTGTTCTTAAGAAAGTTAAGATCCTTTTGAATAATCTGAGATGTGTGAAATAAGGTTAGTCACAGGATTTCCTGCCACCAGAGCTCACAAACAAACTTTCCTCACTTCCTCTTTTTTAAAGTTCAATTTAGACTCACAGATCTAGCTGCTTTTGTTTGAGTGGTTACAGTCTCCACCCTGTTACCAATGGTTAAAAGGGTTGACAGACTCTCAAGTTCTCTCTCTCTCTCTTGCTCTCTCGCTCACTCACTCTTGCTCTCCTGCTCTTTCTCACTCTCTTTCTCTCCCTCTGTCACTCTTTGCCTCTGTTTCACTCTGTCTCTGCCTCTGTCACACACACACACACACACACACACACACACACACACCCTAGAGGCACTGAAACAACAGACACTCTTTCCATCATAAACTTAGACTCAGAAAACTCAGTTTCTTCTAGTTTTGGCTTCTTCGTCTCTCTTCCTTACAGGCTTTGTTATCTGTCTTCCAATCCATGGACCTGGACATCCTCAGATCTCCAGGCTTTGAACTTTTTCTAGCCTCCTGCAAATTCTCTCTCTCTCTCTCTACTGTGTAACCTCATTGCACCTATACCTCCCCATAGGACCAATGTTCCTATACCATTGTCATGTAAGGCCCTGGGCTCAGCTAAACTGTGAGCTTCTTGAAGGGAGGGATTCGGTTTTATACATGTCTGCATCCAGTAGCTTTGCTCCAGATCCTCAATATTTGTTAAATAAATGGAGACAAAAGTAACAAATCAGGTAAGGTGTTATTCCTCCCAGGTAACAACATCTTAGTTCAATTACAGCTTATGCTGCCACAAGGCCATGAAATATAGAATCTCACAGTGGGAATTTCAGACCCTGAGGGATGGTTACCCCATTTGGACATATTTCAGGGTTTTTTTTTTAAGATTTTATTTATTTATTTGACAGAGAGAGACACAGCAAGAGAGGAAACACAAGCAGGGGGAGTGGGAGAGGGAGAAGCAGGCTTCCCGCGGGCAGGGAGCCCGAAGTGGGGCTCGATCCCAGGACCCTGGGATCATGACCTGAGCCGAAGGCAGATGCTTAACGACTGAGCCACCCAGGCGCTCCATATTTCAGGTTATTAAGACACCATGTGTGATGAGGCTAGAGATTTCTTTATTCAGAGTTATAGGTTCCCCATTTTCATCAGACCGTCCAGATTTTCCACCAGCATTCCTCTCCTTCCATATTATCCACTGAGGACCAACACAACAAGTAATTTAAGTTTATAACTATGTATCTCTCTAATGTAAAGAAATTCCAAGCTATGCACTATATACCAGTAAAGTTTCTCCAGGTACAGGTCACATGACTCATTTTGCTTGGATGTAAGCCATGGGTGGATTCTATTCAGGATCCATCTGCTGGCATTCCTTTCTAATCCACAGGTCCTTTCTCAGAGTGATGGGATTCTGATTGGTTCACTTTACTTCTACTCTCCGGAGTAGAAGACTGGATCTATTATCTTTGGTTCTCATTCTGGTTTCTGGAGGAGTAAGGCACTTTTTTGCTTGAACCCTAGATGGAACCCATTTGCTTCTGGTAGAACCCATTTCTATGTATGCAGTCTGCATCCTCATTACCAACACAGCTGGTACATTCTGACTACTCTGTTCTATGAATTATGCTTCTTTTTACCTCCCTTCCCCAGCCTATGACATAGGCCTTGCTCTCTCCATGAACTTTCCTATGTACTTCTCTGTCTTAGGAGGTTCTGCCTGGCATTACCCACTACCATGCATCTAGAATCCTTTGCTTTGGATCTTCCTGTTTTCCTTTCTTCACTCTTCAGCCAATCCCTGTCCCCCAGCCTACATTTTTCCTATCATAGCTTGTCTGCTCTTTTAGTTTTCTGAAAATGCCTCAGTTAATTCTTCATCACATGCCAACTGAGGGTCAACTTCACTTTCTCCTCCCATCCCTGATCCAGGTAAAGGGACCCCTCTACCACCTAATTAAACAATTTAAGAGCAAGGACCATGGCTTATGCTTCCACATGTCCCATACCACAATAAGCACAGGGCTTTAAGCATAGCCAGTACTCAATAAAGATTTGTTGATTCAGTTTTCTTGAACGACATCCCCCACCTAGCATCCCCCACAGCACATCCGTGTTTTCAAGACAATTCGGATTTACTTCAACTTTACTGCGAAAATACTTAAGGCCCCACATTTAGGAATGAAAACAACTACTTCCAGCTCTCTGGCGTGGTGGCTGGGTAGCAGTTCAAAATCCCTTTTGAGGGAAGACACGTAGCTTCCTAGTCAGCTAGCTGAGAGTGGAGGGGAACATTTCTACAGGTTGTGCTCTATTATCACAGGGAGTCGAAACCATAAGCAGGAAAACCACTGGCATCACATTCTGTTTAAGTGTAAGGGGAGACTTGGCAGTGCTGACCTGGGAAAGGCAGCCCAATGGGCAGTACCAAATGTCCACCTTGATTTATTCAAAGTTTGACAGGTTAAATGAAAAGCAAGGGTGCTTTCTTCTCCTCAATGAAAATAATGAATATGAATTCCCTTTAAGAATTCCAGATAGATTTAAGTATTCCAACCATGGGACATCCCAGCGAGGTAGAATTCTGCCTCCTAACACTTGGAGGAATCTAGTTTCAGTTTCTAAGTACTTTCCTTGAGCCAGTCTCCGGGGGGATGATATTGCTCCCTAAATGACAGAAAACACCTTCACCTTTAAAAGGACTTGGGTTTATTAAATCTGATTTACAATGAGTACTGTGACAGTTGCCAGATGGCAAATATTCAATTGCTGTTGGCCCTTCATAAGTAATCATCGTTTCTAAAGGGAAAAGGTGCTTCCCTAGTTTCAAATCTTCTCCTGAACTGCTCTAGACTTTCAGTCGGTACCACACAATATCTCAATTATAAAATGTCGTATGTTGCTCCTTAGCAAAATGAATTGCATAATTCTCTTTTCAGCGAGGCTTGGATCTAGTACCTCCCTACATGTCACAGAGTTGGGCATATGGCAGATAATGAATCACTGCTTATGAGTTTCACGTAATAAACAGCTTTTACTCCCTACTATGTTCCAAATGCTGTCGTAGGCAGAAAGGCTGGGTATACATTTCATCAGACAAGTCTTTGGCCCTTATTGCAGAGTACAGTGGATCACATGAACATGGAAATCAATAATTACAGCCAAACTTGTTAAATGCCATAACAAGAGTTTAAATGAAGATGAATGGGAGCACTGCATCAGGGTGAGACTATATCATTGAAGACATCTGTTCAAGGCTGCTCCTATATACTAAGGTAGACAACAGGAGAAAAAAAACTTTCCAATAGAATGAAAAGCACAGAACAAGATAGGTCCTGAGAGGTTCAAGGAGGAGAGAGCTAGTTCTAGCCAGAGCATGCAGTGTATAAGAAGGAGAAGGACGAGATGAGGCAGGGCCATGCTAAGGAATTGGGTGTTGAGGAGCCATCAATGGGTTTACAATCGAGTGTGGTGTTCAGATCCGCACTGTTAAATAGCCCACTTTAGCAGCAACACGCAGGACAGATCAGACAGTTATGAGCAGACCAGTTAGGAGACTACTACAATCATCCGGGTGAGTAACATACAATGATGCCTTAGGCTAGGGCCATGGAAGTGGGGACAGGAAGCTCAAGAGTGGATAGATTTGAGAAGTATTATGGGGGTAAAATGAATAGCATCTCATGACAGGTAGAAGGACAGGTCAGACAGGGGAACCCCGGGAGACAGTGATAGTGTTCATCGAGATCAGCTGTGAAGTCAAGAGCCCAGAGTTTGGAGTCAATGCTGGAATGGTTGTCACTTAGCTGTGAGGTCTGGGGCAAGGCTTCTCTCCCTGGAAACTCGCTTTCCTCACGGGAGAAGCAAAAATAGCTATGACTTACCTCACAGATCTGTTGTAGGAGTTAAATGAAATCATGCGGGAAAATGTGCTTTATATGCTGGAAGGGGCTACATACAAATGTTAATTGTTATCCCGTTGACTTGAAAACTCACTTTTTGAATCTAGCAAAGCCAAACCCTGGCCTTTTTCCTTAGAACCAGTTACTGACACTGTGTCTCTCATAATTAAAGAAAATGTTGCTTGTGCAGGACAGGTAGGCAGAAGGGCTTATTCAAGGCATAATGACGAGTCAAGATGACAAGTCAATCACCCACACCCTCCAGTCCTCTCCCCTATGCTGCCAAGCAGGAAATGGCTGTCAGGGGTTATTGTGCAGGTGACAGTTAACAGCCATACTTTTAACATTCCCTCAAACCTACTGCTTTGGCCTGCTTTTAGTCACATTGGTAAGAACTCATTGTTTATGTCCTAAAAAAGCAACAGTTGTAACTTGGTGATTTGAGATTTGTTTATACCAGCTAATCAGTGGATTCTGAACAAGAAGAATGTCCTCAGGCCCAAGGAGGACATGAACACAAATGTTATTTTCTCTGAACTGTCAATTAAAAGTCTACATGAATAATAATAAACATGACCATTGAGTTGGTCACCAGTGATGTCTTGCCCCTAAACTCCTATCTTGAAATGGGGTTGCACTTCCACTGCCTTCCTCTAAATGGTTTTTGTGAAGGAAACCACATCTTGTTTGTACAGGTTGACCAGAGATCACACACACAGTTTCTATGTGAATAGGTAATGTGTGCTTCTGCCTCTAGCTCTCTTTCATCTGTTGGCCTTCTACACTGCTCTGAGTTCTCAGGGTACCAGTTCAGTTGTCAACTACACACATTTGATTAGACCTCATCCTTCCAAAGTATGGCTTTTGGGTCTCTGTTGGAACACAGGGACCCTCCCGTCTTCATGTATTTGTTGGGCTTATTTCTTATGTTATTTCAGGTTTATTTCTTTCCAGCATTGAAGAAATTTGCTAGAGTTTTTATGTTGAGGTGGCATAAATCTAAATACACTGAAGTAGTAGTCCACAAAGAATATATTATATATATTTGAGAATAAAATACAACCTTAAATTTTTATCTTTATAGTAACAGCTAACATTTCTTGATCACTTTTGCCATCCCGGACATTCCACTAAGTGCTTTACATGAACTATCCCATTTAATTCTCAAGACAACCCTGCATGGTACGTACTATTATTACCTTCAAAGATCAGCAAATCCAGGCTCAGAACAATTAGAAATTTGCCCAAGTCCACATACCTAGAAAATGGCAGATCTATAATTTGAACCCGAGTCTGTCTGATGCCAGAACTCGGTTTCTTAACCGTTATAGAATGCTGTTTATATGATACCATTTCATGTATTCTAATTACTACTGGCTGAAAGCCAAATAGGTCTGCAAGAGAAGCTTGTCTTCTGGTACTGTTCTGCTTCTCTCTTCTAGGAACTTCCCTACTTCATCCCCACATGTCCCATCCTGTGTCTTCATAGTGCCTCAGAATCTGACCTAAGTCTGTTCTTTGGGAATATGAACCTCAGCCTCTACTATATTCCCACTGATATATACCAGACTTTCTTAAGGCACCTCTTTCAGTTAGGTGTTCGATGGAAAGGATCTGATAAAATTAATTTATACCTGGATGCTAATGACTGACAATGATTTATTACTCCTTTCAGAGATATCTGCATTTGCACAATGGAATCTTACCTTAACCCAGAATCAATAAGAGGGGACCCGAAAATTTCAAGTCAGGGTCTTCTCGGTGCTACCATATTTGTCATGCCATCTGGACATGGGCTGAGCATGCTGCTCATCACATCTCTGAATGAGAAAGCTAGTATAAGCAGTATGCTAGTTTGTGAGTCATTCAAGAGAAAATGTAGGGGCACCTGGGTGGCTCAGTCGTTAAGCGTCTGCCTTCGGCTCAGGTCATGGTCCCAGGGTCCTGGCATCGAGCCCCACATCGGGCTCCCTGCTCAGCGGGAAGCCTGCTTCTCCCTCTTCCACTCCCCCTGCTTGTGTTCCCTCTCTTGCTGTCTCTCTCTCTGTCAAATAAACAAATAAAATCTTTTAAAAGAGAGAGAGAGAAAATGTAGAAAATCATATGTGGGATTACTACAGGATTTATCTGAAGCCATGTAAAAAATTATTGTCCAAGTCATCATTAGAGGTGGCATTAGCATTATTGGACAGGAATTGCATATTTAGGAAACTACTATTGGAATGAGATATTTGCAAAGCTTTCTTTGGGGTCTTTGAAGTACCATTTTGGAGAATCATATTATCTCTTTGTCTAGATGATTATTACTAAAACTTCTTTGTGTAACTGAATATGCAAAGCCCTATATAACACTAAGGAGTTAGCATTATATTTGAGTTTTCAAGTAACAGAGATGCAGTCATGGTGTAGATCTATCCATATTCTGTTACCCATGTTCCACTGGGACCTGCAATTGTGAAATAGCTGGCTGAGGTTAGGGTTACAAACTATGTCCATGAAACCGAATGAGGCTAACTTAAACAAATGGGAATTGAACCACCAACTTTGACCTCAGTAATTACATGCTCTAAACAACTGAGATTTGCCAGTATCTGAATAAGATTTAATAAATTCACTCTCTGGAACTGAAAGTTCGACTTTTTTCAGGAGGACCTAACCTACTCACAGCCAAACATATCCAGTACATAATTTGTAAATATCTGCCGCATACTATGTACCATTCACTATACATAAAAGTTATACTCTCTCCACAAATATAGAAATAAAATAATAGCTGAGTCACAGGATGAATGTTTTAGCTGTGAAAACACTCTAAAACACAATACAGATATAGATCAATACTATTGTCATAATTAGAAGAGTCTGTTTTCTGGAAAACCAGAATCATATATATAATAACAATCCGACACATACACGGGAATGGAAAGTATTAAGAGGAGGAGTAACGTGATCAAATCTGTGTTTTATGAAGATTACTTTGGCAGAGGTGTGAAGAATGGGTAGGCAGGGAATGAGAAGCATGGAAAAGTGGGATGGGGAGAAAGAGACACTGGCCATAGGGAGGCCAATTATTAGGACACTCCTGCAAACAGTTCAGGCAAGAGATGATGAATTCAAGAGACATTATGGAGGGTAGACTTAATGAGTCTTGGCAATCGAAAAAAATAAATAATAATTCTTCACATCTGAGAAGCAAGAACTACTAAAGAGTAGATGCTATAAACCATCACTTTTCTTCCTCATTTACTTTAGGCAATATAGAAATTCAGTTGGCTCAGCGGTAGATAGTGGTTGGGCAATCAAATTCCTTCCTTTCCATTTGTTTTCTGTTCCTTCTGAGAGCATTATCAAGGAGCCACAAATCTCTTAAGTCTGAGTTCTGCTCTCAGGACTCAGCGTATCAGGCAGGGGTACCTTCCACGGGGGCCTGTATAAAAGTCCCAGGAAGTGGCTTGGTCCCCAGTTCAGGGCATTCATTCATGGATGCCACCCGCAGTCTAGCCAAGTGGAGAATCTGATTATTGGCCAAAGAGGACTGCAAAAGGCTCAAGTCAGAGAAGTAATAGCAAGTGCCAGGTCCCAGGGTGAGGCAAGGCGGTAAGAGGAAAAATGAGTCACGAGGTCAGAAATGAGAACAGACTGAGGAAGGGTTAGGAATGAGTGTGAGATAAGCTGGGGTGAATGGTTCAGGACAGAAGCCATGAATTCTGAAAGAATGAGGGAGGCCTGTTTTCATGTAATGTGGGCAGGTTGGTACAGGCAAATACCTGGTAGCTTAAAGGCACTGAACAGGCCCGGACACCTTATATGGAATCCCTAATCTAAAGTGTCTCTGCCTCAAGAGCTAAAGAAACTTACATTCTTATAATTACAGCAGAGTTTCCTATTTGTGTTTCAGTTTCCGAAGATTTGCACTAGAAATAGACCTTCTCGGTAAGTGAGGCCACAAGCTCTTTCGCCCCCTTGGAATTCATGGGACAGATGATTTCTAATCCCGAAATCTAAATACAAGGCTATCCATCTTTCTTATTCTATTGGGTTACTATTTTCAAAGACAAATCCTCTAATCTATAAACACAGACTGCTTCATTAACTGTGTTTAACAGGTAGCAGAGGCTTAGTTACTGACAACTGCCCGGCGGTGACTTGGAATCCAGCCCTTGGTTTTTCCAATTTGCTGTAACATGATACAGAGCACAGAGCACATATTTTGCCTTAAGAGAGATGTCTAATTTTGTTAAACTTTTCGCTCAGGCTGCCATCATCTGTGCACGCTGCTTTAGGCTCTGCGAGAAGTTTGTACTGGCCTTGTGGTTGACTAAGAGTAAAACAAGGAAGTAGGAAAAGTGCAAGAAGAAACTATAGTGAATCCTTCTCCCACCACCCCCGCTTCTCCCCCCCCCAACCCCCCCCCGGCCCAAATATAGTAGTAGTTATAAAAGGGATAAAAAGCTTAAGTCAGAAAAAGCTTGTGAGGGAAAATCCAAGCTGGGAAAGGTTCCGTAATCACAGCTGTCTCTGACTCTTTCCCATCTGAGTTTTGACCTTTGTTCTACTCCAAGGCTGCCCCCAGCCTTCTAGCCAGGGCCACCACTGACACTGTCATCCTTGCTTTCCAGTAGTCCTCTCAGTACACTGGCCCTCCTGGACCGGTGATGGGCAATTCCCTTTCTTCTGCCAGAACAGGGGAGGCATTTTTCAAGTGGATTTTTACTAAGAGGAGACAAAAGCAAGGAAACTCTGATGCCTAGAACTGGACAGGATTCTCTATTTTGCCTGGGTGGCTCAGTTGTTAAGCGTCTGCCTTCGGCTCAGGTCATGGTCCCAGGGTCCTGGGATGGAGCCCCGCATCGGGCTCCCTGCTCGGTGGGGAGCCCGCTTCTCCCTCTCCCACTCCCCCTGCTTGTGGTCCCTCTCTCGCTGTGTCTCTCCCTGTAAAATAAATAAATAAAATCTTAAAAAAAAAAAAAAAAGACAGTGATTCTCAAAGTGGGCTCTGGAGGTCAGCATCAGCAACACCAAGGGACTCATTAGAAATGCAAATGCTCAGGCCCCATCCCAGACCTCCTGAATCAGCAACTCTGGGAGTGAGGCCCAACAGCCACCTGTCGTTCAGGAAAGCCTTCAGGTGATTCTAACCCCGGCTCACGTTTGAGAACCACTGTTCTAAGGAAACCGCAACCTAGTCCTGGGTAGCCTTGACCAGTGCCCCCTGCAGAGCACACAGCCTCCTCTACATTCGGGCCAGAGGACTCCATGTTCTGGGCTAGCATGTGCGCCAAGTATTACTACTACTAACCATCACTTCAGGAGCTTCCACATCTTCTGCCTGTTGCTCACGGGCTCTACCCTGTCCTAAGTGTATTATTACACTCAGCGTTACATTTAACCCTCGTAACATTCTTAGCTGCATCTTCCAAATGAGGAGATGTAGAGTCAGAGAAGGGAGTTGCCAAAGGGATGCCACGTCATAAGGGACAGGCCGGGATTCATACCTAGGTGTCTGTGACTCCAAAGCCCATCGGCACAACCTTGATATCACACTGCCTCCACATGGCTGAGTGGCTTCTGTGCCAGGCACCACTGTCTGGGCAGCGTCTGTAACCGTGAGTCTCCTCCTCGTGCACTGGCCCTTTCACATATCATCCCAGGACAAGTTACTTAACCTCACTGAGCTTCAGTTCCCTTGTCTGTCGAATGGAGAAATAATCCTTAACCTCAGAGGGTGGCCGGGAGGATCCAACAGGTAAATGTATGTGAAAGTGTTGTCAACTGTAACAGAAACAAAAGGCCTAATTGTCTCCTCTCTACAGATGAGGAAACCTATGGTCAGTGTGGTTACCTGGGAGACAAAAGGCTGTTGGCTTTCCACCTGTTATTTGAGGGTGTGGGGAGGGCTCTGCTCCCCGAATCTCTCTCTCAAGTAGAGAGCCGTATTTAATAAGTAGTAGTCTCTATTAAGATGAAGATGTTCTCCAGCAGAGTAACGAAATGGGCAAAACACAGATACATCTGGATCCAGAGAGGTGAGAAAAGCCCAGAACCAGGGCACAGCCTGGGGGAGTACTGGCTCAGCCACTAGCTGCCGAAATGGGCTTTTGGGCAGCCAGGGGGCACAGGGTCAGGGCCAGGGGAGTGGCCAGAGAGCAGAGACTCTGCTGTGAGAAGTAGGAGAGCTCAAAGGATTACACACTTTCATCATTTTGCTATGGCCCAATTATCCATATGAGAATTGAAATCCACATGTTGTCCTCTCTCGCTTTTGAAATGATTTCCATTGACTTCAGAACAATCCTATCTTTTCATGTGTCCTTTGCCCTTTCTCTGTTTCTCAGCTTTCCAGTTGTTTTCTTTTTCTTTTCATACTTCTTTCCCCACAGATAAGGTGAGTTCTCTGTGAACTAGACGTTCACTCTTAGGCTTTCTTCTCTTCCCCATTTCTTTTTCATGGTGTGCCTGTAGCACATACAGTATTTCAATAAGGTAGAGGTCACCAAGCCAACCGAGGACATGGGTGCCTTTTGTGGAAACTAACCATGTTACACCATGAAGACAGAAGAAGCCCCGAGCAGGCCTGGATGGCTCCGTCCTTGGGTTTTTTGAGCACTGGTGTGACAGAGAAGATATTGTGTAAGTTTTCATGGGAGGGCTTTCTTGTTTTGTTTTGTTTTGTTTTTTGTTTTTTGTTTTGTTAAGTAATCTCTATATCCAACACGGGGCTCAAACTCACAACTCCGAGATCAAGAGTTGCACACTCCTCTGACTGAGCCAACCAGGCACCCCTATGGGAGGGTTTTTATACAGGGATACTCTTTTTAAGCTATTTTCTGTTTTTCCTTGTGTGAAATGTATTTTCTCTGAAATGGAATTTCTTAAAGAAATAATGGGCATGAAATACCCCAAATGAATGCTGGCTGGAGAATGGGTGTTAAAGGAAAACTCTCCACCTACACTCTTTCGGGCAAATTATTCTTCTGCAAGTAATTTTTTTTAAAAGATTCCATTTCTACATGGCAAAGCTGTGCTTTCAACAACATTCAGTGCATGTTAGGCTATCAATGAAAACAGGCCCAAGAATAGGCTAAAGTACAACCATCATGAAATACCCACAAGGAATTCATATGCCATTCCCCCCATTCCCCTACTTAGGTCATAATTAAAAAGGAAAAGCCACACTTGACCAAATTTCTGGTCCATCCAGCCCCGAATTTTTATAGGAGGACTCAGAGACTTGTTGGCAGCAGGAGTGGAGAGGGTGTGGTTGGCCTCCTTAATGACAACCTCAAAGGCTAAAGACATTTCACAAGATTCTCTTAGTAAGCTATCATGGTTTTATCTTCTACAAATATAGCCTAAATCCTTCCTGAGTCTGTTTTCACCTCAACTTGTTGCTTGAGGTGGTGAGTTCCCTAGGTTTTACTGCCCACTGCATGGAGTCTCACTGCTTTTTGTTTGTCTTGAGCTTGATTCTTCTGAGTTTTAAGGTCTGTGCTGAGTTCTATCCAGTAAAGAGCTTTGATCATTATTTACTCTGTACGTACCCTTCATGATGCTTTTATAGTGTGGATAATAGGGGGACCCACCTCATAGGCGTAATAGGTATTGAATGATTCAGGACATGTCAAGTCACACAGGAAGTACTAAATAAGCAGTTATTATTAGTAGTGCCAGTATTAGTATGGACTTTGGCCATTGCCTCAAATCTTTATCTTTTTGGGTTAAAAACTCCTAATACTTTGAGTCTTCTCATTCCGTTGTTCTTCCTGCCCAACTCTTGGGTTCCATTTTGCCTTTCTTGATTTATGGCCCCCTGAATTAAACATTGTGTTCCTCTGCCCTAGGTTCTTAATTTTTTTTTTCAAAAACAGGATAATGTATCATTCTGTTTCTAGTCTATTTTCTATGGACGCACAGAATTTTGTTGACCTTTCTGGCCAAAATGGTGCAGTGAGCTGAAATTGTTCCAGAAATATCTGCAACTCCTAGATCTCTTTCCTGAGCCATAAATGACAACAGTCTTATCATTTGTGTGATACAGTTAGGGTTTGTTTGTTTGTTTGTTTTTTCTGTAGAACGCTTTACCTTGCTGAGATAATCTACTGTTCATTTTTCCCCACTCCCCCAATTTTGAGAGACTTTCTTGCCATTTATGCTATGTCAGCTTGGCATTTCACAACTGAGAAGAGCTTAGTGCCAGCTACAAACAGAAATACCACTGTGTATACCTTATGTTATACCACTTGTAACACATATAAATCTGGGACCATAGGAATCTTAATGCTGACACTTCTCCATCCACAGAAGCACCCACTTTCTCTTACCCTCCATTTCTTTTTTTTTTTTTAAGATTTTATTTATTTATCAGAGAGAGAGCACAAGCAGGGGGAGGGAGAGGGAGAAGCAGGCTCCCCAATGTAGGACTCATTCCCAGGACCCTAGGATCATAACCTGAGCCGAAGGCAGACGCTTAACTGACTGAGCCACCCAGGCGCCCCTCTTGCCCTCCAGTTGATTCTGTAAGTTCGCTTGCCTTCCGTGACAAAATGTTTCCCCAGATCCCACAGGGACTCATTTAACAACAACAAAGAAGTCAGCAGGATGGAAGCTTGTCAAGGTTTGTTTTTTTTTTTTTTAAGTCTATGTAAATTATATCCCCTGGTTCCTCCTCATCCATATGTTATTTACTCTCTTTTGGAGCGCTAATAGATTAGTCAGACATGATTTTCCCTCACAGAAACTCTGCTGCCTTCCTTCTGAAAGGTTGTGTTTGTCTATGAATTTAGATTTATTATTTAGCTATAAAACAGTTGTTCAGAGAGTTCCAGATTTTGCTTTCTGAGAATTTTTTTATATAATCATTAAATGTCAGTGCTGGAAAGAACCTTACAGATGGCCCAATTCTCTTCCTTTTACAAGGAGGAAACTGAGGCCTAAAAAAGTTTCTGCCAAATGCATTTTCCATTTCTTGGTCTCTTAACAATTTGAGTACAATTCTTATTTTGGCTCATGCTAATATGTTTGGGGCTCGATCACACGTGGGGCTCAATCTCACGACCGGAGCCAAAACCAAGAATCCATCGCTTCACTGACGGCACCACCCGGGAGCACCTCCGCAGTCCATGTTCTTAATAAGCACACTATATACCACCTCTCAGAATAGATTTTTTTCAATAGCAATGTTACCTGTTTCCTAATCTGATGGCGACTTTGTACTTAACCCTAACTGCACTTATTTTTGTATTTTCCCCTCATTATATATCACCACCCCTTGCTCCAATGCATATGCAGAGGCACGCACATATACGCAGGAAAATGCTTTGATGACATAATTTCCCTGCCCTTGCCATCTCTTTTCATGCCCCTCTGTGTCCCTCAGAGGTGTCCATGGGGAGTTTCCCCATGAGACTAAAGTATATAAACCCTAACCCGAAACTCTAAGAATATTCTCATTATTAAAGAAAAAAAAAAACACCCTAAAAATCCTTGCAATTAATCCCTAAGGGCAGAAACCACACTGTAGGGGCGCCTGGGTGGCTCAGTCGGTTGGGCGACAGACTCCTGATTTTGGCTCGGGTCGTGATCTCAGGGTTGTAGAATGGAGACCCTCGAGGGGCACTGGAGTCTGCTTGAGATTCTCTCCATCTCCCTCTGCCCCTCCCCCTGCTCGTGTTCTCTGTCTTTCTAAATAAATAAATAATTTCGTTAAAAAAAATCACACTGTAATTTTTTGTTGTAACCTAAACATGTTAGGGATTAAAAAAAAAAAAATCACGGAATGAAGGAAAACATTTTAGGCACTCTGGATTCCAACTGACTCGGCCCCTGATTGCTATGTAACTTCTGAGCAAGTAAAGATGGTTTCGTAAAGAAGCGTTAGATTTTCAAAGATTCACAGGGGTTGCTGAGCACAGTGGGGGCTCTGGGAAAGAGGCAAATGGACAGGGGGACGGGAAGTGCCACTATTCATGAACGGTCAGTTCTGTACCAGACACACAGTAGAGCAGTTTGTGTTCATCATTTCATTTAATCCTTCCTGTCAGCATTCGAAGGAGGCATTAATAACTCCCATTTTGCGGATGAAGAAAAGGAGGCTCAGACATCAAGTTCACAAAGCTAATAAGGCCTGTCTGGCTCCAAAGCCCGTGTTTATTTTGTCCCCATTAAATTGTACTACCTTTCAAAAAGTAGATGCCCCTTAGCCTGTTTTAGAGTAAAAACATCAAAGTAAGAAGAAAATGGTGTGAGTAAATCTTATATTTTTCTTTTAGAAAGCTCTTCCTGAAAGCAAGCCCTTACTCTATAAACAACACAAAGCTGCTTTGTGAAGGAAGAAAAATGTGTTTTGAACAACAGTACTTATCAGTTAATTCCATTCGTTAGAGTGAAGCACAATTTTTCTTTAACCTCTCCTATTGGAGAGCACAGAAGGAAAAATTAGTTCAAAATGTTACAGATCTTTTCACTTTTAGAACAAAAATTCTCACTAAAAATGCTGCACCCAAATGATATTAACAGTCAGAGTAAATTAAAAGAAATTCAAACTTGTAGAACTGTGATCTTGCCCATGAAGTATTCATTACTCATGACTTTTTCAATATTCCACGTAGAGAAAATGAAGCTCTCTACCTTCCATTTCTTATAATCAGTAGAAGCATAGTGGTTAAAAGCGTAAATTCTGATGTCACACTCCCTTGGTTCAAATTCCAGCTCTACTCCTTAAGAACTATATGACCTTGGCTTGAAGAGTTGTCAGAGTGAGCAAGTAAAAATACAGGACAGCCAGTTAAATTTGAATTTTAGATAAATAATGTTTTTCAGTATAAGTATGTCTCATGCAGGATTATTCATCACTTATCTAAAATCCAAGTTTAGGGGGAGCCTAGGTGGCTCAGTGGGTTGAGCGTCTGCCTTTGGCTCAGGTCATGATCCTGGGGACTTGGGATCAAGCCCCACATTGGGCTCCCTGCTTAGCGGGGAGCCTGCTTCTCGCTCTCCCTCTGCTGCTCCCCCTGCTTGTGCTCTGTCAAATAAATAAATGAAATCTTTTAAAAAATAAAATAAAATTTAAGTTTAACTGGGCATCCTATATTTTATCTGGCAATCCTACCTTGGATGAGATACTTCGTCTCTCTGTGCCTCAGTTTTGTCACCTATAAAATGGGAATGATATGATAGTAGTACCAAGCCCATGGAGTTGTGGTGAAAATGACATGGAAATGTATGTAAATTGCAACCATGCCCGACACAGAGCAAGCATTATATGAATGATAGCTCTTGTAATTACCTAATTTTCTAGTTACATTAATACAAGTTGGGCTTGGGCTCCTGCTTTAAAAAGGACAACGAAAGAATTACTTCACATCTCATTTACTAGGTGCAGAACTGGAGTGGAAGAGCAATACTAAAGTGTGTTGTTATGCATACTCACATGGAATACCTTACTTTTTTACTAGGAAACATATTCAATAACTCAGCATTTTACAACCCAGACACCGTTTCGTCTGTTATTGTTCATATAAATGACCTTTCCATACAGCAATAACCTTTTTATGCTTTGAGGGTCTGGAAAAAAATAAGAAAATATCTTTTTTTTAGTATATATTTCATGAACTAAAGTCATCCTTCACAACATAGTAAGCACTCATTTCTCTATATTTGCATAGCAGGAATCTGTATATTGTCAGATGCAAAAGTAACATTAAAATTTAAGAGCTGGTATGTTTCAGTTTCTTGCAACACCTGAGAAAAACCCAAACACATAATAAAACGCATTGTACAAAACATTTAGAATATAATCTATTTGTATCTGCTTTCCTGATTTCAGATTGTAAATGTCTACCGCTATTTTCCCTATTTATATGAAAAGCATGATTTATCTATGTTAATTTCAAGTTGGCATTTAGCCACTTGAATGCTTACCTTCACATATGGTAAACTACAGGGATGTGTGAAGTTTCATAAAAGGTCAACAGCACACAAAGAATGGGAGAACCGGAATAGTATGAATGGTTCTGAAAAATTGGGAGAAATATTAACTCAAGTTGCTGTGCACTTTCACAGCAGGCAAATAACATGGCTTTGCCAGTAATCTGTGCCTTAGATTGCAATAAATTCTTCCTGTTTTTCTTTCCACTGTAGAAGACACTAAGTTGGCTTCATGAAACCAGGCACACATGTCATCTCCCACCTCATTTTCTTTTGAATGTAGGAGGGGAAATATAATACAAACTGCTCTGGTGCACAATAATCTATTTTACAGTTGCATGCAAGAAAACCATCCCAGAAAACCTGGGAACACAGCATTCAGATCTCTTCACGTCACTCCTGTCCTTTACCCCACTCTTTTCTTGGCTGTCATTATCGTGCACTGAAAGGGCAATCTATGTATGCAGGGACACAGCAGAAATATTTAGTGATATAATATTATAGAGATGAGATTAATAATCACCACTTTGAAGAAAATGGTATGCTTTCTGCAGATAGATATGAAGTCAGTAGGCACAGGCAGCCTCTCACTGGACCAAAACATGGGACAATTATTCAAGAAGGGACTCTCTAAATAGGAAGTGAACGGTTCCAACTTGCTTTCTATTTTTTAGGTCCTTTATTGATGACTTGCCATCAGGTAACAGAGGATTCTTCTCTGCAATTCTCAATCTATATTTGCAATCTGACCTCTTGTTATTTTTAAACTAGCTTCTGGACATCCGCGCTTGCGTATCGGACAGACACTTCAAACTCAGTGCATCCAAACTGAACTCCTTATCTTTTCCCCAAACCTGGTCCTCCTCCCATATTCCCTGGCTCAGCTCCAGGCATCAACATTTACCCATTTCCCTAAGCTAGAGGTCTCTGGCAATTTAAACCTCTCCTTCTGGTCCTGGCCACTTCCAATCAATTGAATGCTGTTGATTCCACCCCCAAATTGTTTCCGGAATCTATCCCCTTCTTCATTCTCATAGCCATAAATTTAACTCAGTCCTTCTCCTGTACTATTACAATGGCCTCCTAATGGCCTCTTAATAGGTCCCTCTGCCTCCAGCCTCTCCCATATCAAATCTATCCTTTATGTACTAACCAGAGAGGCATTTTGTTTTTGTTTTTTGAACATACAAATCTGGAGCAAATTCCTCTCTTCCTTAAAATGACTCAGTACTCCTAGGCGCTTACAGGATCAAGTCCAAAGTCTTTAACATGGCACACAAGGCTCACCGTCTGCCCCTCACTTCCCCTTCCGACCTCATTACTAGGATGCCTCATGTACTCTGTATTTTTGCCTGTTAAACCAAACTACCAGCTAGTTCTCCGAGAAAGCTTGTCATTTCTCTAAGCTAGTGATTCATAACCAAGAGGGACACATCATAATCACCCAACGAGTTGTTCTTTTTTTTAAAGATTTATTTATTTATGGGGGGGGGCAGAGGAAGAGACTCTTTCAAGCAGACTCGTCACGGGGCTCCATCCCACAACGCATGAGATCATGACCTGAGCCGAAACCAAGAGTTGTATGCTCAACTGACTGAGCCACCCAGGCACCCTGTTTTGGGGGGTTTTGTTGTTGTTGTTCGTTTTTTTAATAAAATACACATGCCCTTTTGCCCTTTCTCTGCCTCAGATCTATAAAATCAGAATCTCTACAAATGGAGCACAGTATATAGATTTCAACTGGATCATCACGTGATGGGGGGGCTACGCATGCCTGGCTTAGGCATTTGTTTGTGCTGTTCCTTCTATCTGGAATGCTCTCTCTACTCCCTCTCCCATGACTTTTCCTGGCTACCTCCTACCCATTTTTCAAGGCTTAGTTCAAATGTCACCTCTTCTGTGAAGCCTTCCAGGATCTACACAGCTCAAATGTATTTCTCTCTGGTGCCTGTTGCTGTAGCATTTTTAAATGTAGTGCTATAATAATCATGTATCACTCTGAGTGTTCCTTGTTTTTTATGGCGTTCTCCTGCAAGAAAGCAAACTCCTTGCATTTCTTTGTCTTCCCAGCACTTAGCACAGTTCCTAGCACTGTACTCAAGAAATATGTGAGAAAGAAAAGAACGGAGGAGAAAGAAAAGGAAAAAGAGAAGGGTGGTGTGGCCTCGGCTGTCTCTGGAGCCCAAGCGCAAGTATAAAAAGACATCCTGTCTTCTATTTCTCAGCAAAAACCCCCTGCTACAGTCTACAGTTGGACCCTTGTGGTGGGCCTTGTGGGATAACATACGGACTTTTTACTAATCTTAAACTTTCCATTTGGCACAGGAAAAAAAAAAATGAGTAGGGTGGAAGCTTTGCTTGTCCACAATGTTGAGTTTCTGCCCGCAGAAGCTTCTGGTAGTCCCTGATAATCGTCCTGCAAGGGCTGCCTGTTACTACCCTGCTCTGTTCATGTCCTCTTGAGAACAGCAGCAACAAGACTATGGGAGCTTTTACCACAGGGTGACAGAACCCCAGCAAGCAAGTTGAAGCGTGGTAATTTTACACAACTGCCTTTCTTAGAGGTCCTGGCAACGACTTCCTTTTCCTCAGTGCGAGCTGATGGCATAGTCACTTCCTATTTGGTCTCAACTGCCAGTTTTTTTCCGGTTTTTAACTGCCACCTTTGACTAGAACTGTTTTCTTGAGGAGCCTACAAATTAAAGAACAAGGGGTCAATTCAATCCATCCTAAAAGGTTAATTCAGAGGGGGAAAGTATCACCCCGACTGGTTGTTCAGCATCATTTCATGGTAACACAGGAAGGGTTCTCCTGTGGCTAAAACCTGCACTCTGGAGAGCACAAAGAAGTTACCTGACTTCATTACAAAGAGCCCAGTCTCCCAAAGAATCTCTCCTAAGAAACTCCCCAGTCTTCATGTTCCCAATGGCAACACAAAACTATCGTTATGGGATGACTGGTGCCGAAAGCAGTGTCTCCGTCACCACCAAGGAGGTTGGGAGTGAGGGCATGCAGGGTTCTGATAGCCTTCGCCTTATGTCCAAGGCCCGTAAAGATCCCCAGGGGAATTCTGGGACAATTTAGGCAGGCAGCACAACTGGAACCAAGAGGAAACCTCTTAACGTTCCATCTTTTGGCTCCTACCTCGACATGGGAATGACACTGTCTGAGCCGCATTTACCTCTCTCAGTTCTCTAACTCATCGGTGAGGGCAAGAGGTAATGAGCTTGATGCTTTTGGTACCTAAATGCAAATATTTCGAAGTGAGTAAGCACACATGTAAAGAAATATAAGCAGGAAACCACTTAAGCAGCATCTGCTTCCACCCACCTCCTCTGTGGCTCTATTCCCCTCAGTAGCATCAGGAAGTAAAGCTAGCAAGAAAATTCAGCTGGGCTGAGTCTTAGACACTAGTTTTTGTTGTAAGTGATACCATGGTAGAGTCCTGTGCAAGCCCCCAAAGGCTTAATGCTCCTTGACCGAGAACTGATTCTATAGGTTTTTCTCGGGATACTTTGCTGGAACAATAGTGAGGATGAAACATCTGCAAGAACTATTATGTCCTGATTTCCAATTTGATACCCACAGAGAGTAAAGAGGAGATTTGAGGTATCACATATGTTTTTACATATTTTTTTAAAAAAGAACCCCTGAACGTCGTCCTTCCAAATATCAGTACAGAGTCTAGCAGCTTGAATCAAAATCTTCCTATCCTTGGATGGTGAGCTTCAGGAATTACCAAAATCATTCCCTTTCGTTCCCAATATTCAGATAATTGAAAGAAATTCAGATAACTGGATCAATTTGTACTTGCACTTCATACATTTATATACATTACACATTTCAATGCAGTTATTAAATAAGGCTCAAATTGTTAAAAGTCCAAAATGTGAAACCCTACCTCTAAATTTTGTCAAGTGGAGTAAGAGGTCAAATTTACCTCAACAAGGTCACATATTTAAAGGCTCCTAGGTAATGCCTAGTACATTACAACCTGCTCCATGATTAAATATTTTTAAGCCAATCATTAAATTTTTCTCAAAGTTATTCTCTGTTCAATATTATTTTTCATTAGGTAGTATTCACTCTTTGGAGGAAGACGATCTATGGTTTCACACAAAGGTAAAATAAAAATACTGCTTTGTTTCCAGTACCTCCCTTGATGTGGCCCAGTATCTTTGGGAATGTTTTTTGTTGGTGGTGGCTTTTGGGGTTGGTTTTTTTGCTTTTGTTTTTTGTTTTTTTGCCCCGGCCACCACACTGAACTGAAATCCTCAGGGAACCGTGTTTCTCAAGTCTGTTTCTTGGTTAGTAACCCTTAATGCAAAGAGTACGGAGCATGGTTTCTCAAACCTTGGCACCGCTGGCATTTTGGGCTGGTCAGTCCTTTGTGGTGAGGCCTGTCTTGTGCCCTGGAGAATGATTAGCAGCATCCCTGGCCTCTACCCACTCCCAATAGCATCCTTTCTTCCCCATTTGTGACAACCAAAATATCTCCAGGAGGTGAAATTGCCCCTCGTTGAGAACCAGGACCCTAATACATTATTACCTCACTATTGCCTATATCAAAGTTTGGCCATTTCTATCTACCTACACTTTAGCTATGAACCAGTCCACTCAGTAAATATTTATAAACATGGGTAAAGTTAAATATTTAATATTGAGGGTATGACAACATGTCAGGAAATTGAAACTACAGATTGTAAATTTAAATTATCAAGTTTTGTTAGGCTCAAGGACAAATGTTTAACTTGAAATTCACTGACTTTGCTTAATCTGTATACGATCTTACTTCATTTATACAGTTATTAAGTATTCATAGCCACTCAGGTCACATAGATCAAGCAGGTACCAAATCCAATCTGAGGCACAATCTTGCACTCTATGGGGCTACCAAAGAGCATAAGATGTGGTGTCTCCCCTCAAGGAACTTTTTCCATCAAGTTGTGGGAATACATGGTCACATATTATTGGACTCTGGGCTGACATTTTGAAGTAAAATATTCAAGTGTCCTTTTTGGTGGGGAGTAACAAAAGCACACATGAATTAATTTAAATTAAGAAATATATATATATATACACACACATATATATATGAAAAAGCATAATCAAACCACAAGTAACTCCATGTTACAACTCAAGTGATCTCTATCAAATATAATTACAACAGATAGTTTATTTAATAGCAGCAGACCTAAATAAGGGTCAGAAAGTTTACTAAGATCTCAAAAGCGGTGTTTTTAAGGAAATGTCTCAATAGTTCAGGTCTCAAAATCTAGCATTCACTCTTCCACATTCTTACATAACTCTGGCTCAGAAGGATGTCAGGGAAAGTCACTTCTCAGATAGGCGTAATTTACTTATTAAAATTACACAACTCACTCTTAGGTAGTTGGGAAATTAAAGTAACTGGAAAGAATTTAGGACATAAAAAATTAACAGTGTAACATACAGTAAAGTGAACAACTTAAAGATTCAACAAGAGCAGTGCCCAGGAGTTTAGCCAGGCATCAATAAAACATACAGTGTACCCATTACTTGCCTAGCACTATACTAACCTCAGTGAGCAATTCAAAGGAAATTCATTCATTCATTCATTCACTCATTCATTCAACAAATACCTATTGAGGGCTTACTATGTGCCACACACTCTTCTAGGCTCTGAGGATACACCAGTGAACAAACCAGACAAAATCTTGCCCACAGAAAGCTGGCATTCTAGCTGCATAATTCTTAGATAAGAGAAGCTGGATCTCTGGCCTCAGGGAGTTAATCATCTTGTTGGGCAGACCAAACAAATGAAATCCATGAAATAAGAAAGAACTACAATGTTGAGCACTACTTCCACCAACATGCAAGAGGAGGAGTATTGAAGGAGGGTTTGGAACAATGAGGAAGGTTCAGTGGGGCTGGGACTTGAGATTTAGACCCTTGCTACTCAAAGTGTCATCTGAGAATCACCAGTATTGGCACCACCTGGGAAACTGTTAGCAATGCAGAATCTTGGGCCCATTCCAGACTTGCTAAATCAAACTCTGCACTTTAAAAAGAATCCTAGGGAACTTCTCTTTTTTTCCTTTAAGATTTTATTTTTTTATTTGAGACAGAGAGAGAGAGAGAGAGAGAGAGAGAGAGCATAAGCTGGGGGCGTGCAGAGGGAGAGGGAGAAGCAGACTCCCCACTGAGTAGGAAGTGGGATGCAAGGGCTTGATCCCAGGACCCTGAGATCATGACCTAAGCGGAAGGCAGATGCTTCACCAACTGAGCCACCCAGGTGCCCCAAGAATTCTAGGGAACGTCTAAGGACATTAAAGTTTAGGTGACCCTGCTGGTTTCTGGCCAGGCTGACATTGTTAAGTATGAGCTGGGCTGGTGGGAAATAAAGACTGGATAGGGGCCTACCATCAGGTTAGAGGTTGTGAGGACCTGGAGGTGGGGAACTAGAAGTAAGGAGAATGCAATTATATCCTTTATCATCTGAATGGATAATGAAATGTGATGGCTATACATGCAATGGAATATTATTCAACCATGAAAAATAAGGAAATCCTGCCATTTGTGACAATATGGATGGACTTTGAGGGCACTGTGCTGAGGGAAAGAAGTCAGAGAGAGAGACTAAATACCGTATGATCTAAAAACTACCAAACTTATAGAAACAGAGAGTAGACTGGTAGTTGGCAGGGGCAGGTGAGAGGGGACACAGGCGAAGGTGGTCTAAAGGTACAAACTTCCAGTTAAAAGATGAGTAAGCTCTGGGGATGTAATGTACTGCATGATGGCTAGAGTTCACAATACTATATTATATCCTTGACAGTTGCTGAGAGAGTAGATCTTAAAAGTTAGAGGGACTTGGGTTTGGATTCCCAGCTCTACCACTTCTTAATTGTGTGATACTGGGGCCAAATTATTTAACCCCACCAAGCCTTTTCCATCCCCTGTAAAATGGCTGGGGGGGGCGGGGCACGCAGGGAGGCAATATGACCTCAGAGGGCCCTTGTAAAGATTCAATCAGCTAACATATATCTAACACTTGGCAGTCCGGGCACAAACAAAATGATACCCATTAATAATAATTATATCGATAACAATAAAATGCTATCTTGTGAGAAAGATTCAAAACCAGCAAAGGAAACAAAAGAAACTTTTAGTGTCTACTAGAGCCCCAACACTGTGTTGGGTATAGACCTGTAACAACCTGCAATGTAAGGAACTTCATCCTCATCTTAAATTGGCACTTGGATATGACATTTTTAAATGTAATTAACCCTGTTGGTCCTTAAAGGTGCCTTCATGATGGGATGTCTGTAATTGTCTATTATCATTGTTACTGTTGTTATCATTAGGGTATTCTCAAAAGAACTTGTCTCCCTGCTGGAGTGGAACTTTAGAGGGAGCGGACGCAGGGAATGCTGAAACCACGGCTGCCTATATGCTGAGTTCAATAATTAGCGTACTGCTAATGATCCAGTCTCATTTTCCATGCCTCTATCATCCTCATTAATTTTTCTGATGTACTGTTTTCCAATTTCTCTCTCTCTCTCTCTCTGTCTCTTCCACGTGCAACCTTGGCAAGAGAAGCCCCAGTCTGGCCGCCCTCCACCAACTGACAGCCCAAAAGGCAGGGGTAGGTAGCCTCAGGTTCAAGTCACCTGAAGTAGGTCTGGGGGCGGGGAATCCGGAAAGCAGGCGAGCGGCTACGGATCCGCCCAGAGGCGCCGCCCCACCCAGCGGGGACCCGACCGCAGGAATGAGTCGGGGGTCTACCGACTCGGCGGCTCTCCGTGCCCCCACCCTCGACTAGATCGGGGAACCAAGAGGGACTTCCAACACTCCCCAAGTTTCAACTCAAGTCGTCCCTGAAGCTGCGTGTGCCCCAGCTTCGAACGCCTGCCTGCAACGTGGCCGCGTCTGGGACGCCCTCCTACCCCCAGGGTCGCCCAAACTCCACCATTCCCTTCCCAGGCCGGGCCGTGTGCCCGGTCCCCCAGTCCCCGGCTTCTCCTCTCCGCGTGCGGGGGGCGGGGGGAGCCCGCCCCTTCGCCGGCTCGGGCGAGCCCAGCCACAGCCCTGCACGGCGAGGAGCCTCGGCGCTCCTGACACCGCCCGGCTGCAGGGCGGGGGCAGGGCCAACGGCGGAACCGCCCCCAACCGCCTCCCGGGCCCGGCGAGCGGGCGGGCGGGCGGGTTGCTGGGGCGCCTCCACCTCCTCTTCCTAAAGCGGCGAGGCGCAGACGAGCGGCATCACTCGAGCCCAGGTCCCGGCCACCGCCACACGCTGAGCCCCGCGTTCGGGAGGAGGAGCGGCGGCGGAGGCGGCGGCAACAGCGGCGGGCGGGCGCCAGAAAGGTAGACTGAGTCCCAGGCAGCCGCGCCGCCGACCGCCCACCCCCCGCCCCAGCCCGGGGCGACGCGCCATCAGCCCCGTCACCTCACTTCTGTGTGTCCCTCCAGGCCCCGGTCGAAAAGCCTGGGAGGGCCGCCGAGCTACCCCCGGAGGAGGAGCCAGTCCAAGCCCAGGGCGCCACCGCCGCAGGAGCAGTGCGGAGCAGCCGTCGCCTTCATGGCCCACTCACCGGTGGCGGTCCAAGTTCCCGGGATGCAGGTGAGGAAGCCCAGGCCGCCTCCGCCGACCACGTGACCGCCCCGGAGCCCGGTGCGCGGTCCCCGGCGATCAGAGGCGGCCCCGGGACTGCCCTGAAGGCAGGGCCGGGCGCAGGGGCCAGGTGACCCGGGAGTCGGGCTCGAAGCGTTTCCCGGCGTTTAGGCTAGCTGGTGCACTGCGCGGGGAGGGCGGGGAGGGACCGGGCGCGCGGCGAGGTGCGGGGGAGGGGGGCGGGGGAGCGTAAAAATAGGCCAGATCCAGACACCTGCGCCTGCGGAGCGTGGTCCGGCTGGGGACTGGAGGTGGGAGGTCTTAACTTGGGAGAGATGGAGGTGTCTCGGAATTTGTGGGGTAAAACGCAAGTCGTGCCCTCCCCCCCCCCGCACACACACAAGTTGGGGCGGAGCAAGACAAGGGGGTGTCGGTGGTGGCGGCATTGAATTGGGCTCTTCCTGTGTGCGTAGAGCGAAGAGCGAGGTGGCTTCTTTTCCCCTTTTGGTGTTGCTTCTTAAGGGCGAAGTTCTGTCTCGCTCCCCCCCACCTGGCCCAGCCCATAGTGTGGCGTGAGAAACGCAGGGTCCTGTGTCAGAGTGGCCGAGGTGATGACTTCCCAGCCCCCTCCCCCTGCCTTTCCCACAAGACGACTGTTGCATGTGGTTAAAGGAAGCTTTTTGTCCTGGACAAGGGACTACTGCTTGGGACCCATCTTCTTACTCCAGATTTACCCAGGCCCCTCCCCCCGTTATATTTTCATTTTATTCAAGAAGAAATAAGCGATGTGTGCCTACGCTTTTTACGCGGTTACGCTTTTAAATTGGTGCATTTCAGGCTATCTACTAAATGTTATCCAGGTCTACTAACTTTCAAGCATTCGCTTTTTTTTCCTTTGCTAGTGAGTCTAAACAACCCATTTATGAACAAATCAGAGACTAGAAACATTAAAGCCTCAGTCCCTCATTATCTTCTAAGAATGTGAAAGCAGACTTTTTCAAGTTAAGAAAAAACGTTTAGAGTAGTAAATAGCTTGTGTTTCTAGTAAAAATCAAAGCGCTGTGGATTGGGGCCTCAATTTACTAATTGATGCATGGAATTCATCCTTCTTGTTAGCAATGGGTCATATTTTGTGCATGGTCACAAAAAAGTAACTTTAAAAATACTTTCCCATAAAAGGACCATTTGTGTTGAACATATATCAATCCTAGGACTCCCCTGTGTACTAAGCACCAGGCCTTTTAGCTGCCTATAGGGCACATCTGTTGAGTCCCAGGAAGTCGGTGTGTATTTAATAAAAAAAAAAAAGAGAGAGAGAGAGGAAGAAAAAGGGAAATGAGGAATGTTAGGGCTTTTTAGAAGGTTAATCCACTCAGGCTTTACAGAATGCCTCAAACTTTTTTCTCAGCACCCCCCCCCCCCCCCCCGCTCATTCTCCCATCCACCCTGCCCCACACCCCATTCATTCAGTCTGCCTTTTATTGTAGCAAGAGATTAGTAGTTTGCAGTACTAACTCCAGTTTTGCTCCCTCTGACGTGCAAAGAAGTGCGAAAAACGATTCATGGTGCTCTCCTTTCCATTATGTGGGGAGTAGAACGGTACAGATGGAAAGTTTGTCTCTGAGGGTCTCCATGCTTCTGTCTCCATTGTGTGCGCGTGCGTCAGCAGAGAGAGAGAGAGAGAGAGAGAGAGAGTGAGAGAGTGAGCCTCGAGTTCATCAAGTTTGTGATTCTGGGGAACTCTGTGCTGAGGAGAAAATGGTTTCTGGTCCTTATTTGGTTTGTCTTTATTTGATTTATATGGTTTCTGGTCCTTATTTGATTTGTCTTTATTTGATTTATATGGTTTAGGACCTGCTTGCTGTACAGTATTTCTTACTGCTCCCTGCTTTGTTTAATTATCCGAGTTCCCTGTCTCTTGAATTTTAAAATCTTAAGGTGGTTTAAAATGTGAAGTACATCTTTTAATTTACAAGTTCTGCCTTTCACTGTATGCCTTCCCAAAGTTGTGGTTACTTTGTCCCACATAATTTGGGGAGGGCAATAAACTCCATATTAGCAAAGAAGAGAGGGATATTTATCACTTTCTCCATCTTAATGGTAAATTCTTAGCTGCTTATTTCCACTTTATTTGTAGATATGGTTCTTAAGCATTTGATGCAACACAAAAGTTTTCCACTGTTAAAATTGTACAGTACCCTAAAAATAAATTTGATGGCATGCAGTGTGACTCTTGAGCCTAGACTACTTTTACTATTATTTTGTTCAAAAATATTGCAGATGAGATGCAGAAATATATCATGAACTTGCAAAATTCTCCTAGACTTTTATTCAAGAGTTAGGAGCAACTTTTAAACCCTTAGAGAAGTAAGAAAACTTGAGTTAGCCATGTGTTCTTGAAATTAATGTATAGTATTTCCACAAATCAGGGTGAAGTGGTCGACCAGCCTATAACTTTTTAACAGTTTATTTTAGAGAATTATGAAGATTGATGGAAAAAATGATTTTTCCAGAAATAAAAACAAAATTACTTTATCCACAGTGTTTTTTCCCCCTGAGGAGAGACGTGAAGTAGAAGCCGAGCTACCTGTTCTATCACTTAAGACTTCAAGCATTCCTGACTTTCGAACAAAGAAATTTCTGTTGCCACTAGTTTAAAATAGAAAAGAAACTTGGAGTGACGAAAGAAAACCCAGGATTTGGTCCAGTTCAAACTCTTCCTTATGAATTAGTTATTCAAACTCATATTGTTGATGTTTCTTAATATTGTGGGAATGACCATTTTTGCCCAATTACACCAAATGTTGAGGGTATGAATTTGTTTTTTACTTAATTTGTGCTTACTTTGTTAGTGTATACCTAAAGGAATTTTCCATACCAGGAGCTAAACTCTTGAAAAATATTTAAAGCACAACTTTAAAAAAAACAATAAACCAATAAACCTGTTTCTTTCCACTCAAATATTTACTCTTTAATGATTTAAAACATATTTTTTCTTTGAAGTTTTCAGTTATAAGTTATACTTAAGTTTAAGATATTTTCCCTTAGAACCTGCATTAGTATTTATTAAGACAAGTATTCTAAATTGGTTGTTAATTCTTTCATAAAATGTAGGTGGGAGAATAAAGTTAAATGTTGAATTGGAGTACTAAGTGGTATTACGTCACGCTTTATGTTAGGTCTCTTGTGAAAGTTTTTAAGTTCCTATTAACGAATTTAAAAAGTAGTCTTCATGTATCCTTAAGTATGATAAAGGTGGTACAGTTGGTTTTGTTTTTTTGTTTTTTGGGGTTTTTTGTTTGTTTGTTTGTTTGTTTGTTTTAAGTCATCTCCACACCCAGCGTGGAGTCCAATGCAGGGCTTGAACTCACGACCCTAAGATCAAGACCTGAGCTGAGATCGAGTCAGATGCTTAATCGACTGAACCACCCAGGCACCCTTAGGTGGTATAGTTTTTAAGTGGTTGTTATTTGAGATATGAAATGGAAATGAAGTTTAAGAATTAATGAATACTTCATTAAAGACTTTTATCTAAGAGGTGGAAAACAGTGCCTTGCATTGGTGAACCTCATTATTGGATTCTGGGAAGGATACAGAATTATACTACATGATCTCTAGCCCTTGAAGGTCTTAAAATGTTGGGGAGTTAAATCTAGTACATGAAATATAAAATAATGCAAAAATCTGGAGGCCTTATTCTAGAATAGAACTTTCTGACTGGGGGAGTTGAAGGCTTACAGAAGGTAAACTAACTGCTAAGGATTATTGGGGTTCATATGGGGGAGGGCATCTCCAGGCAGGGATGTACCCTGAGCAAAGGCATGTAGACAGGGACAGGCACACCCCCCACAAGTGTGCATGCACACACAATTTTTGTGAGATAAAATCATTTGGATTATGATGAATTCCTCTAAAGTAATAAGAGGTAAGATTGGAAAACATGATTGGGTCTAGATGATGGTGGTTCTTGAATGCTGAGGAAGGACTTTGGCCTTTGGGCTAGCCATGAAACATTTCTGAGTAAAGGAGGTTCAATGAACAGTTAAATACAGCAAGAGAAATCTCAAGATTGGATGAACTGACGACCTGGAGGATTGAGAAGCCTTTTGAGGCAGTTGAATCTACTGAGGCTGTTTCAATGGGATAATCATATCAGTATAGAGGCAGTCGACCTTGCGTTGACTGATTGCTTTCCATATGCCCAGTACTGTGAAGGGAAAAAAATATGATTACTAGACTTAATAATTAGCTAATTACAGAAGGAGAAATCAAAGGTTTTGTGGTGTTGAATATGGGAAACTGGGAGTTATGGTTCATATGAAAAAAATTGGAAAATCATGGGGAAGAGCCAGATCTGGTGGGAAGTTAATGATTTCTGTTCTAGAATTGTGAAATTTGAGGTAACAATGAGCTGATGAAGTGAAAATGTGGAACAGTAGTCTATTACCTTGATTGTGGTGATGGTTTCACAGGCATATATGTATGTCCAAACTCATCAAATTGTATGTTAAGTATGTACAATTTTTTTTAGTGTGTAACAATATGCCTCAGTAAGGCTGTTTTAAAAAATGTCCATGGGTGCCTGGGTGGCTTAGTCGGTTAAGCAGCTGACTCTTGATTTCAGCTCAGGTCATGATCTCAGGGTCCTGGGAATGAACCTCGCATCTGGCTCCACGCCCAGCGGAGAGTCTGCTTGCGATGTTCTCTCTCCCTCTCCCCCTCCCCCTTCAAAATAAATAAATAAATCTTTTTTTTTTTTAATGTCCAAAAAATATTTGAAGACATAGATCTGGAGCTTTAGTCATTCATCAGGCATATACTGAGCATTTACTATATGCCAGTCTCTTTACTTGAAACTGAAGAGGAGCCACCGAGAAGGGAGAAGTTGCTAATGCCAGAGAGAGTATGTGGAGGTGTGGGCCCTCACGAGACAGGAAGCCTAAGTGGAGGACTAGCTTGTAAGAAAAGGAAGGGCGACTTCAAGATGCATGGGAGGATGAGAAAATGTGTCAGCCCCAAGAAGGGGTTAACTGGGGGCAATCCTTTAACTAACTCTGATCATGAAAACAATTGGAGAGGGAATTCAGTTTGGTGCCATAATCTAGTATGTGGAGTTCTTACCTCCCTCACACCTTCTGAAGCTTTGCAATTTGAGGTGGAAAGAGGTTTGAAAGCATTGTCTTGCACTGATAAAGCCGAACCATTGTCCTCATTGGTGAGTGGTTGATACAGGGATGTTGAATATGCTAATGATAATGGCAGAAGACCAACTGGAACAGAATAATCAGAAACAACTGTTAGCTGGGAGAGTTGGAGGTAGTTGAAAGGTATGGGGTTAGAGAGCTAGGGGCTATAGGGAAGGTAAACAGGAATGGTGCATGGTAGGACGTGTGCCTTGAACACTAATGAGGGTCTGGAAATGGCACTTGAGGACAAAGGTCCATCATGTACCTCCCTTGCTTGAGTCATAGAAAATAAGAGAACATAATTTAGCTGGTACTTAGGAACTGATGAACATCATGATACTGTGGTTTTTTTTATTCTGCCTTTCATTTATTCAGTGACCTTGAGCAAATCATCTCCAAAATGGCAATAATAAAAGCTGCATTTCCTTTGCTTCAGTGAGATGTTATTAGGATGAATTAACCATCATCTGTGGAGTATATTTCGAGCCCCTTTGTAAAAGGTGTTATGATATATATGGGCAGTTCATCCTGCAAAACAATGCTAGGCTAATCATATGAAAACACTGTCATTATCTCATCTCTGTCCTACTTGATAACCCACATTTTTCTATTGAAATCATCCTGTCTTCCTCTCCTCTTCTCCACACTACCAGTACCATACCCGAAGTCCTCTGCTCAGCTTTCCAGACTTTTCTGTTATCTGGCTCTGGTCTACAGATGCAAAGTTTACATTATCACTGTTTCCCAGCAAGAAATCCCTTCTGTTCTGCCATGCCAGTTACAATTTAGCAATCACTGGCTGACCAGATCCTACCTGATTTTCAAGGTCTGCAAACTTACTTTCTCTGTGAACTTTCCCTGAGTGGTCCAGGCTACAGAAATCTCTCGTATTTCCAAGCACCTGTTATATCTCTTGTCAGTAGTAGACTGACAGTGCTTGATTCATACATTGCCTTAGATTTTCTCTAACATACTTGTCTTCCAAACAAGGTTGTAAATTTCTTGAAGGCGGGGACCATGTACTTTACTTTTCTTTATACCACTAGGCATGAATTATATGTAAAAGTGTTGGCTAATGAGTCCCATATAGACTAGACTTTTCTAACTTTTTTTTCCATTCTGTTTCTCTAAATATATTGTGTAATGCTTGAATTCTTACAGATCATGGAGGCTGATTTATGTGTGCACAGTGTAGACTTTTTATACTTACTAAAATGATTTTAATACATTATATGTAACACATCTAACAATCTATACTTGTAACTAATCAGCTGTCCACACAAGGAAGCTGTCATTCTCCTTACCTTCCAGGGGCCTTTGAGAGAAAAAAGAGACTCATTGCTTTCCTGGTAACTAAGGCTGATTGCAGACAAATTTGTGTCTTTGTGAGAAATAACCTCTTATCCCTTCCCTCTGTTCCCATCCCCACCCCACCCCCCCAAAAGCCAATACAAATAAATAAAAGAAACTGTTTTACTTCTCTGT
The DNA here is from genome assembly GCF_037043125.1 of Eumetopias jubatus. NCBI lineage: Eukaryota > Metazoa > Chordata > Mammalia > Carnivora > Otariidae > Eumetopias > Eumetopias jubatus. The sequence goes on along the minus strand of NW_028274817.1, from coordinate 17,661,830 downwards.
CCCAGCTGTCACATTAGAAAGAATCTGATAACTTTCATTCATATTAAGATGTTTTTGATTAATGGCTCAGTGAGTGACCTCTCCCACGGATGTTCACATTTTACAGGGAATAATGTCTGAAAAATAAAAAAAGGAAATCCAGTAGTGGAACTTTAGATGGCTTGGTGATTGTTTTTGACTGAACTGTGTCTTCTGAATGAGTGGTGGTTTTACTCATTTTATTTGTTGCTAGAAAATGGAATTAGGAGAACAGAGTTAACAGCAGCAAACTCCTTTTCATTTCTTGTCATTAAGACCCAAACAATTTTCACCACAGGGACATGTAAAGAAATGTCTCTGGAAGAATGCCAGGAGGTAACTTGCTTTTCAGAGAACAAAAATCAATAAAATAGGCACAATTAAATTTGGACTCCATCTTACATACGTTTCTCATTTTGTCATCTGCCGTTTTAGACTACGATGTTATATGGTCAGGAGGGATCACATCTTTTAATTAATACTTGTGAAATCAAACATTTTTAAAAAAAATACTGACTAATTCAGGACGCCTGGGTGGCTCAGTCAGTTAAGGGTCTGCCTTCGGCTCAGGGCATGATCCCGGGGTCCTGGGATAGAGCCCCGTGTCGGGCTCCCTGCTCAACAAGGTGTCTGCTTCTCCCTTTCCCTCTGCTTCTCCCCCTACCCCCCCCCCCCACCGCTTGTGCTCTCTCTGTCTCTCTCAAATAAATAAATAAATCTTTTTTAAAAGATTTAATATATATATATATTGACTAATTCCTCTCAACCGTCCTATGAACTAGGAAGAGCTATCCAACTGGAAAATACCTTTACATTTGGATTTTAAAACAAAACACATTGCTAGCCAACTCTACCCACCATCCTCTTTGATGTCACTCCCCCAGATCCCATGTAATTCTGGCGGTTTACTTGACATGCCCATTCAGAGAAGCCAGGAAACCTAGTGCAGCCTGATCTCATCCTTCTTCTCTATTCCTGCCTGTCTCTCCCCACCACCTGTCACCAGCATTTACCTAACTGGGGATGGAGGTACACGCCCCCTCAGCCTGTTCTGGACTTGTTCCAGCATTTCCCTGACTGCACCCTGCTGGCCTTTCTTTTCCTTCATTTATCATACCATCATGGATTAGAATGATCCGTGTCCTAAAATATCAGATTAGTCATTGGTATGGCATAGCTCTGGCTCTTCTAGCAGAATTAGAACAGAATTGTGGTTCATACTTCCTGAGAACTAGCGTAAGCAAAATTGTAGACAGCTTTAGGTGAAAGAGTTGAAAATGTTCTTTTTTTTTAAGATTTTATTTATTCATTTGAGAGAGAGAGAGAGCACAAGCAGGGGGAGAGGCGGAGGGAGAAGGAGAAGCAGACTCCCTGCTGAGGTGGGAGCCCAATGCGGGGCTCGAACCCTGGACCTGGAGATCATGACCTGAGCCAAACGCAGATGCTCAACCATCTGAGCCACCCAGGCGCCCGAAAATATTCTTTTTTTAAGTGGCTACTTTCCTCCTCTATGGTGAAGTCACTTTGAAAATGTGCTGCTAAGGACATGGAAGACATTATGTTTTTGTCTCTTTCTCACGAAAAATGTTTACAGAAAAACTTTTCGATCCTTCTTTGTGATCCAGGTAACAGATTATGTGTTCTTTGTGGTGTTTTTCTGCCCTCTCCTCCTTTCACCTGTTTAAAAAATAAGTAGGGAAAAGAAATCTGTAAAACCCTATCAATTTAAAGTGCAGAGGACAGAAAAAAGTAGTGTTCAAATCAACCACCATTGGATTTTTCCGTTTGTTCGTTACAGAACAATGGAGTGTCTAGCTGAAGAGTAACAGTTGCTTTGAATTATAGAAACAGCTTACCAGTATCTGCTTAATGAAGTTTTACTGGATTTGAAATCCATACCACACTAGATATGTTAGAGAATTTCTAAGCATACTAGTGAATTACTCTACCAGGTTTCAATAGTGCCTGGTAACACAATCCTAGGAGTGAATTTTTGGCAGGTGGAAGAAATACTTCAAGGACATCTAGACGCATCCAGATTTTTCTTCGAAAATGCATTTTTGAGTTGCTCTGTTAGTGCCTTTTTATCCCCCTCCCCCCAGCTTTCCATTAAACCTTTGGCTTTGCAACATATCACTTTACAGTATGTTATATTAAGCTAGGACTTCACTGCTTGATGCAGTATAGTATAAATAACACAGCAGTGGGTGATGGGGAAGGGATGGACGACATAGATCATCAGGTGGAGCGTAAGTTGTTTTTATAAATGCAAGAAAATTTGGGGGAGCCAAGCCAATAGAAACCATAAAGTCATTATTTCTTCCCAAAGTCTCTGCCTGCTCGGTATCGCTGCCCACTAGACCTGGGAAAGTTTCTAGACTCCCTGGTCTCAATTTCCTGCTGCCTGCCTTCACTCTGAGCAGAAACACAAAAGAAACCAATCAGCAAAGCATGCACACATGCTACTAAGTATGGTGACAGAAAATAGAACTTTGACCTCTTGTGGTTAAGGAGACTACAGTCAGTGTGTCTGGCAGCCTCAGGGAAAGAAGCATTTTTCAAATGTATGCTTTTAAAGTGCTGCTGACCCCATGGGAAGAACAGTTAGCAAGCTCATTAATTAGGGTCCTGTTTGCTTCTGTAGTTTTAGTTCAAATCCTTTGTTCGAACTTAACTCTGAGCTTTCCTCTGTGCTAGTCAGTAAATGGTAACGACTTTCCCAAGTTGGACACTGGGGGCGATCCAGGTTTACTGTTTTTCCGCCCTTAGTTGTCATGAAACAGCTGGGTGTGATTTAAATTCGAAAATTATCAGCAACCAAGTTTGGAAGGCCTACTTTGCATAGGACATGGTACTTGAAGCCTATCTTTGAGGTACAAAAAGTATAAAAAAGAGTCCCTGGCCTCAAGAAGTTTTTGCTGTACCTGGAAAGACTAGACACCTACACATTTAGAAATCTAGCACAATGCAGAGCAGTGGCGATGAATCGCAAATGAGAGAGAAACTGACATAGGAGCATGCCGTGGCAGAGCAGACTAAGGGAACGGTCATTTATAGGATACCATTCAAGGAGAGTGGGAGACATGCAAGGGAAAAGGTACAAAGGGATATGCACCAGGTTCCCTCTATCACAGAGTTTTGAGGTAGGTGCTCACTGGCTTGAACTCTGAGGGCCAAATAGTGAAAGGCCTTGAATGCCACACCAGGACATTTATTATTTTAAATCCATCTACAGCAAGGACTTTTTCAGCAAGAAAGTGAACTGATGAAAGCAGTGGTTATTTCGTTTGTTCTCTTTGTTTTTGGAAAGTTGCATTAAGCTTCCAACCCAACAGGATGGGTTAGAGAAGGGGAAGGCTGGATATAATAAGCAGATGTTGAAATAGCCCAGGCTTTCGTTAGCAAGGGTTTGATTTCGGGCAACGATGATCCAACTTGAGCATGCATCAGAACCACCTGGAGGGTTTGCTAGACTGCCAGGCCCCATCGCCAGAATTTCTGATTCTTTAGGTCTGCACTGGGGCCTGTGTATTTGCATTTCTAACGCATTCCTAGCTGCTCTGTTGATCTGGCGACCACTCTTAGCGCCACTCAAGGAAGACTAACAGACCTTGGTGAGTAATTTGGTATGGAAAGGAGAGAAACAGGATGGGAGGAGCTGAATGCAACTTTGTGTTGGAAGTTCTACAACTTCCAAAATCTCACCGTCACCCGTCACTTCTGTTTTCCTTGATCCAGGTAGGTTTGACCTCTCAGTAAATGCTCTTGTCTTCAAATACAAATACATTTATCAAGAACATGAAACCTATTTATGCCTATAGTTGTGAAAATAAAACTTTGCTGAAGTGAAATAAAATGCCAGTATCCTAAATGCCAGCAAATGGCAACATTCCCCCAAAGATTGATATTCTTAAGAATTTTGATGCATTATATCAATTTTGATTGTTCAGAATCCCTTTTTTTTCACCCTGCTCTTACCCCCTCCCCCCAAAAAACCTGCTGGACTTAATAACTCTGGGCTGCTATTACGTCCAAAAATGCCCATTCCTGGTCATGACAGTCCAAAGCCAACTTGTGTTTACATATGTAAATTCCTGGAGGAGAGAGGAAGTTATTTCTGAATCTTTAAGGAAATATAAATTCCTAAATGGCCTTTCTGGGTCCAGCTATTGCTCTCTAAAATGTTCTCTCTACCTGTCAGATTAATAAATTCCCATTTGCCAACAGGTACCATGTAGAAAAGCGCAGAGCTTAGTTCAAACAAGGGATTAGAAATGAAAATAAGAGAAGCAAATAGGGCCCTACTTAATGAGTTTGCCAACACCAAACAATGTGAGCAAACTTGATTGCTCACCTCATGCACTGGCCTTGGATCTTAAATCACTTTTCAATTTCTAAAATGAACACAAGACCAACAGAAACAAAATTATCCTTCAGAATCAAAGATTTGCCCCCAATGAGCATGTTCAAAAGCATGTACAGAAGTGTACCTCTGAACACATTTAAAGCAATGATTGTCATGAGGATAAATGCCTTGGGTCCCTAGGTGACTTGCTCCCCCTTGAGGGAATTCAATTTCTTTGGGTGTAAAAATTCTGATATTTTTACCTTATACTTCTTACCTCCTGTGTGGTAGCTGTCTCTTTTCCAGGATACTCAGTTACTCTTGTGACCCATTTTTTCATTATTCTGGGTGGTAGATTAGCTTTCTGTTGAAGAAAATTGATAGGGGAGATATATATATATGCATACATATATACGTATATATATGCGTTCACAATGTGTATGTGCACAAAGTATATTTTGTGTTTGAAAACACTTTTACTCTATTCAAGAAGATAAGGCTCAACGTTTGCCATGGAATTTTTAATCAGCGGTATCAGTTTTAGACATAACTGTTTTTAGAAAGTAGAAAAGTGGGGCACCTGGGGGAGCTCAGTCCATTAAGCATCTGCCTTCAGCTCAGGTCATGATCTCGGGGTCCTGGGATCGAGCCCTGTGTTGGACTCCCTGTTCAGCAGGGGATCTGCTTCTCCCTCTCCCTCTCCCTCTGCCCCTCCCCCTGCTCATGCTCTCTCTTTCATATGAATAAATAAAATCTTTTTTAAAAAATAATTCAGTAAAATATATGTAAAAATCATGTGCTCGGTAAACATGATATCCATGGATTTTGCTAAGTATTTGTATTCGATAGAAAATACATAGAATTCTTTACCATCTTTACAAATATTTACTCTAAGGTAAATACATATGTATATATGTGCCTGTGTCTAAATACATAACAGGCTTATCAGGATATAACACATATTATATTTTTATCATGGCTAGTTCTTCTTTCTGCTTTACTACTTAAACTGTTATTATTCCTGAAGAAATTGGGCTCACAGCAGTCTATTCCATATAGGATACAGATCATGGGAAATGACTTTTAATGAAATCCAATACCAGTGTTAAGCTGTTTTAGTGAATTAGAATTGAATTGAACATTACAAAGGATTATATTTATCAAGATTCTTAATTCTCTGCTTGATTTCTCCCATAGAACAGTTTTACAGAGCATCATTGCATCAAAGGAATTGCTTTGGATAAATATAAATTGGTTTACCTGTGAGCAAAATCAGAGGCGTGTGGGTAGTATACAAATGACTTTTGGTTAACAGAAACTTGCGATCATTATGTGCAAGCTCTTATTTTGAAGCTAAAATTGCTATAGGTACTTTACACTATGATTCTGAAGGAATAGGGAATGGAGGAGACGGGGCATCAGATCCTGTTTCAGTGACAAACAAAATCTTGTACCCAGAGAGCTGCTTTTTTTTTTTTTTTAACTATTTATCTCTTCATGAAAAATGTGACTGTCACTGAAAGATCTTTTTTCCTCTGTCACAAGCTTTCCAAAGGGCACATAAAATGAAAACGTGGGATTTGACTAGTTAAATAATGAATCAATTTCGAGGTTTTAGCATAGGTGACACCTCCATGGTCGCCTTTTTGGACTGTGATTTCTGGTAATAGCAAGTGAAAAAAAAACTATTACCGCTGTTGCTATGGATCTTCTATCTGCTGAGGTTCGGGCATCGTTTTGGAGGCTGCAGTGTAAACCCTGCTTAGGGAAGGTAGAATTTCATAATACCAGAGGATTCCTGCTGCCTCATGAGCAAACAGAAAATGTAGGTGAGGGAAAAGGTGTTGGACTCTGGAAGAAGAGAAAGACAGTATTTCCAAGGAAGGGAAAAAAAGTAGCCTCTTGCTTTAAAGATTGAGAATTCTCTATTTTTGAGAATGGGAAATTTCTCTACTTTCTGCAGAGAGGAGAAAAAGCTAACAGAAAAGGAAATTGGGGAGGTAATAGTCATTCATTTCTTTCTTGTTGCTTATGACTTCTGTGATAAAAGTTGCATTTACATAATTGATTTGCTATGGCAAGGGACCATATGTAAAGAGTCTTTTGGGTCGGGAGAAAGCTTGTGAAAGATCTGGGGGAAGAGCTGACATCGTTGGGATGGGGATTTCAGCTGCTTTTCTGTTTAAGATGTGCAGTTTTGGTGGCATGTGTACTGGGCCAATAAATTGTTTCTAGACACTTGGAGTCATTTTGCGTGGCCTTTTACTTTTTTTTTCCTTCTGTAGGTGAAATGAATACCTTTCATTAACAAGGAAAAGCGCTAGGTTATCACTGGATTATATTTGGCTAATTTGGACTGTTATTTGCAAGGCTAAGGAGAAGGAATCTTTCTTTCAAAAGACTGGGTTTAATATTATTGTTACTTTTCCAGTAGGTACTGGCCTTAAAAGTCTCCTTCAGGGAATGATTAAAACAGTTCTTTGGAGCATTGCAAGGCTGAGTAGCATCTCAGATTTACTTTGAAATAAGTTGGCTTAATGACTTTTTAGCACCACTTGATTCTGTTTTGACTGAGAGAAGAGTTCTAAGTGGTAGGTCGTCCAATTGCTTTTTTCTGAGAACACTTACGGGTACTAAATACTGTGTGTTTCTATTGTTGGCTTTTAACTTTTCAGGAGTTTAAAAGGTATAAATGTCTTCATACCTGAAAACCCAATGAAGATTGTTTTCTGCTCCGGGATTACAGCCCCCACCCTTAGGTTCCCTTGTTTACCCACATGCCAGGGTTCTTTGGGAGAGTCCATCTGTATAACCAGAAGCATTTTCATTTCCCGTGTGTGTATTTTTTGAGCACAGTGTGTCATGCAATGATAGTGTAAGTATGATCCTGATTGAAAGACGAAGCACAGTTTTAGACGGTTTTTTTAAAAACTCCTCTAACCGGAAAGATGATCTGTATATTGTGAAGGAATAGTTTTATTTAATATGGACAAGTGGTTCCAGAGCTTGAGAATTTAATTAATTTTTTTTCTGGTAGGACACTAAATCATTTCCTCCTAGCTACTAGAATGAAGAAGGTAGTGTGTTCTATTCCTCTATACTATAAAATCATGCCTGCATGCCTCTCCTCAAATGTAAAGTGAGGAGATTGTAGAGGGTAACCCGTAAGCTCTGAAACTGTGAATGAAGGGGATTCTGCTCAGGAATCTGGACTAGGTTATTGTTTACAAAAGATAAAGCACGTATGACTATGTATATATGGAAGGGATCAGGTACCTGTTCCAAACAAATTTTGAATTAGATGTAATTAATTTTCTACTGAGGTGATTAATGTATAATTACTTCTCTACTATGTGTAATTATAGTGAGGCTATAATGTTCAGCCTATGCTTTGGACAAAAGTTTCTGGAAATTTTAGATTTTAACTTCTCCATATTACATATTTTTGAATGCCTGTGTTTTTTGAAAATAATAATGATCACCTTCTTCCAGTAGTGTTTTTGGACCCTTGTTAATCTATTGCAGCCTTTCTCAACCACCGTTGTCATCTGAACCACAAAACAGAGAAAAGGATTTAAGTTAATGTTTTCTCAAGCTAAGACCATTCTAGATATATGAGCAGAGTTTATTTGTTACATACAATGGATTCCTTACAGCAACTGTCAGCAAACTATAGCTAAGGGCCAAGCCCTGCCTGCAGCCTGTTTGTGTGTAGCCTGCAAGCTAAAAAAATATTTTCTGTGTTTTTAAAGAGTCACTGAACAAGAAGAGGAATATGTGACAGGGGCCACAAAATGTACCTGGCCCACAAAGCTTAAGACCTTTACCATGTGGCCCTTTACAGAATAGTTTGCGGACCGCTGTATTAGGGTATGGGACCACACTGAGAATTGCTGATCTAAATAGAGGAAACGTTTTATAGTATTTGCTCTGAGGTTAGGGATACAGTAAGATAATAGGACAGTTGCTCTTCATGAAAGTAACTGACTTATATATTGGTCCCATTACTGTGAGGCTAAATAGGTAGACATGTTTGTCTGTTTCCTAGACAGAAAGTTTAGTGGTTGAATTATATGGAAAGTTGTATTGGTAATGATAATATGATAAATTATGTGTATACAGATAGATTTTAATATTTTTCTTAGTTTCTAAAGCAAGAAAATAAAAGTGGGAGAATTTTATATAGGAACACAGTAGAAGGCACTGATTGCTTTTATCACTATTTTAAATTAAAGGGTGATATCTATTAGAGAAGGAAGGTGAATAGAGTGCTAAGTGTCAGACATAATCACATTTGTTTCCTCCTTGTACTGAATGAGTGCCTTCACCCTACAATTAACGTCTCAGGTTTGTCAGCAGTAAGGAGAATAGTACTTAATCAAAAATGCATTAAAATTATTAGATCATAGCATATGAAATAATCAGGCTCTACCAAATGCCGCTTAACTACTTGATTGAGTGGGGGAGGTGCTATCAGCCATAAAACATATATTGGTAAATCACAAAATTATCAAGGGAGAAAAAGACTAGCAGGCATTATTTGTAATTTGCCGCTGATTTCTTTTATCTCCATATTCAGTTAATCATGACAATCTATGAGGGTTCCCCTCCCCCCCCAAAAGTGTCAGACATCATCTCTTCTTTTATCATGGCATTCTAGCCTTTGTCACTAAGTAGGCTCGGGGCTAGGTGCAGACATGAGGGAGCTACCTGAAACAAAGACTTGATTTTTCCACTCATCTGCTGAAAGCTTTCAGTGGCTCCCTTCTGGCCTGTCCAGAAATTCCTAGGAAAGATGAGTCAAGCCAGCCTGCTGGGATGGTCAGGAAAGGCATCACTGGGTAGCTGAGCTGGCTTTAAGACTGGATGGGAAGAAGAGAAAGAAAGGAAGGGAAAGAAATTCACCAAGGCAAGAAAGGACAAAGGGATTTCAAAGTTGTGTTTTTCAGAATGTTCTATGGGTCCTTTCGGGGTGGGCAGTGAGGATTTGTCTGGTGAATGGTACTTTCTCTCTGGTTAGGGCTGTAAAATGATAGGGTACAAGTCAGCTCAAGTTGTAGATCACATATCTTTTTGGGTAGCACACTGTTCAAAGCATTTTAATTACTTTGAATTGCTCATCAACCTTATTTTGGCTATGGCAGTTCAAGAACTAATTAAGGAACTTTGTTATTTGTCTCCATTCTGAGGTTATATGTTTGTTATTGCTCCTCCCCACCCCACCCCCAGCTAGCAATCACTTATTATAAAATCAAAAGCCCAAACATTTTATAAGGGTTCCTCCCAGTTCTAAAATAAAATGACCCTTTAACATCCCCAAAGAGACCATATAGCATATTTTTTTGGAGGAAAAAATTAAGATTTTGTGTACATGTATTAAAATTTGTTACTGATATTGAGGATCCTTTTTGGAGAATCGCAGTTTTTTGTTGATTGGTAAATCAACAAAGACTATAAATTTTAACTAATAAAATATCCTAGCCACAGCTGTATCGAGAACACGTAAACAACCTTATGTTTATAATGGTATTTGTTAAAAATTAAAAGATTCAACTCATATTAGTAGCTATCTCATAATGTCAGTAGCATTTCCCCCCCCTTTATTTGAATATTGAATTTGTTCAACGTTGTGCTTTGGTAACATGAACAGATTTCAGCAATGTCAGCACAAATCAGTGGGGGTTCAAACTGGTGAATCTGTACCTTTAGGGATAGGGATTAGGCTATTCACACTTGCTATTGACAGTAGAGTGTAGGGTAGGACGCGGATGGGTTGAGAAATTTCAGTTTGGGAGAAGCTGGTAAACTTCAAGAGGAGATTAATTCACAACAAAAAGCAGAAGAGGTCTCCAAGCTGGAATTCTTTGGGGAAATTAAAATACGGGGATAAGCAGAGCTTTTTTTTTTTTTCCCCAAATGAAGTGGTACTCCCTATGCAAGGGAAAAGGAATAACAGTAAGAAAATCAGGGCGCCTGGGTGGCTCAGTTGGTTAAGTGACTGCCTTCGGCTCAGGTCATGATCCTGGAGTCCCGGGATGGAGTCCCACATCGGGCTCCCTGCTCAGCGGGGAGTCTGCTTCTCCCTCTGACCCTCCCTCCTCTCATGCTCTCTCTCTCTCTCATTCTCTCTCTCAAATAAATAAGTAAAATCTTTAAAAAAAAAACAGTAAGAAAATCATCAGTGAGGATGTTGAAATTTGGCCCGTTTTGTTAGTGTAACAAATCTGTTCCTGTAAGCTAATTTCTATATATGTTGGGTGCACCATGGTGCTGAGCATAGAGGTAACTTTTATGTTCATTTGTAGTAGTTCTTCTTTCCTCGGGTTTTCAAGTACAACTATGACCCACACAGACACCCCATTTTACTTGATTCCTGAATGTATTCTTGTTTATGAATGCACTGCTTCAAATAAGATGTAAAAATAACAACAAACATTATTCTTGCACCCGTACACACACACATAAACAGATACTCTGATGATATTTTTCACTTTGGGGAACTACAGAGTGGATTGTTGAAAATATTAAAGACCATTCTTTTGAGTATTTGAGAATCTCCTCTAGTCTTTTATTTGCCAAGATTAAAATTCTTTGCTGTTGACACCATCATGCCATCAGCATCATTTTCTTGGGATCATAGAATGTTAAAGCCAGCAGGACCTAAGAAGTAATTTTCCTTAGGCCTAAGATTCCATTGGGTAACTCCTTGCAAATACAATTTGATTAAATCCGCTCAAAGTATAGATTTGATTAAAGAGAAATGTTGGAGGGAAATTATACTGCAGCCACTTTCTCATTAAGAATGAAAAGGTAAGTCTATGTAAAATTCCACTTTTTCAATCAGTGTTAATTTTCTAAAAGAACTCATGGTGTTAATAATTTAGTGCTGTGCTTACAAGCTTCAAACCTATTGATTTTAATTGGAGTTCCCCATCTAAAAGGAAGATAGGCAGCGAGCAAATCAATTTTGTTTTAATCTGGTGCATTTTAATAAGTGTGCTAATGATTCACGGTAACATTATCTGCAATAGCTCGATATTTGCTATAAGGTGTCTCTGCCTTAGATTCTATCCAAAGATGTTTATTTCTGAAAGTACTTGAATGGCATCCTTTTATTTTACCTCCAGGATGGATAGCATAAAATGAGGCTCTCAGTGTCTATCATGTTAAAGTGCCCTGTGTGCGGGTTTGATTAAATAATGGCCTGAATAGATTAGGATACCTGTTTTATCATTTCTGTATTAGCAAGATCTTTGTCTTCCTTTCACTGTATGGCCTCATCCCCCTTTCCAAATGAATATTTTATAGTAAGAGCTTGTTATCAATCCCAGGCCATATTTGTATAACATCCTGTGTAGTCAGTAATAATCCTTTTATTTTAACATTAATGCTTATGGTTAAACCTGATCCCTGATTGAATTGTGTATTTCTATGTGTTTAGCCTAAGTAAATTAAAAGAAATGTACAGCAGAATGATATACCGACTGCCACTCTTCGAGACCTTTAATCTTTGCATTAGAGTATGAAATTGTCCTAGACTCTCCAGGACACACAGTCATATGGTTCTGGTTAATAGTGATTGCAGATGTGCTTCAAGAATCATATTTGCATAGATTAGTGTTCTGCATCCTTGTGGGTATGGCTACTACAAACTCTCCTTTGGGTATCGCTCCATATTACATTAAGAACTGCTATTTTGCAACCTAAAGAGCTCTCCAAGTAGAAAGAAAAAACTCTCAAAGTTGTCACTTTGGAAAGTTTCTATTATGTTAATCACATGCGAAAATAGAGGTTGACTTAGAATTTCATACCTACTTTAACATCCTTCAGTTTATTGAATGTAATCTTCCTTGCACCAAAAGTCAGAAATCAAACTACAAATGAAAGGATAACCTCATGCCGAAGATTGCAGGTAAGTTGTAAACACCCTGCAAACATCCAAGGACTACATCCAGTATAGAAGGCATTGCACTGGGTGCTATGAGGGTACCTGGTGCTTACTGAGACAGAGCTCCCTTCTTAATGTGTTTATTCATTTGAGAAAGGAACGATCATGACAATGAAAGAGAACGCAAAGATAATAAAATGTGTACTGTGTTGGAGGCTCCAGCAAAGAGCTATGGGAGGGCAGGGAATGAAGCGATTGAGTGTTAGGTGATCAGGTTACCCTGGGGGAGTTGGGAAGGTGTTTTGTTTGTTTGTATGTTTGTTTTTAAGGGATGTGGTATTTCCAGAGATGGGGGAGAGTGAGGGTATTGTTGACAGAAAAAATGGCATGACTCAAAGGCTCAAAAATAAGAAAGTAAAATTGTTCCCCAGTGGAGCATTGCCTTCCAAGTTTGTATGTCCAAGCTACTACTCACTGAAGTGTTGTGTTTGGTACACGATAAGGTATTCCTGAAGTTTTCCCTTTGGGCACTTAGTTTTGTTGGGTGTTCCAGTTCTATATATGGGCAAGGATAATTAACGTTACTTTCTGAATATTACTTTAGGAATGAATTTACAATGAAAGCAGAGGAAGACCAATAGAACCTTATGTTCTGTATGAGCTGAACTTCTGGCTCCCCTGGGCTTCGTTGGAGCAGTCGCTCATCTACACTGGGCCATGGTCTGGACAGTATCTCACCCTGTTGCTCTTTATCTGTCCTTGGCTTCTGAGCCTGCTTCATTATTAGTATCAGAGAGTTGGGACTTGAATGCAGTCCGCTCGAGATTCTGAATTGCTTGCTGCGACAATGGGGTAGTGTAAACTTTCCATATGAGCCATTGTATGCCACTACAGAATTGGCCGTGTAGACGGTGCCAGTTCATCCCCTACCTTAATGATTGCTTCAAAACTAGAGTTGGCAACAAGGAGGGGGAACGAAGCGACTTGGCTGTAATCCCCCACAAATTTGCAGTGTCAAAACAGGAAGGGATTTAGAGATCATGGAGCCCACCTCTTTCCCTCATTTTACAGAATGGTGAAGCCGACATCTGATCACGGAGTGCTTGTAATTTCTGGGATAAGCAAAACGAAGGCAATTTTGCCTGACCTCTCTGCTTTCTTTACCTCTGTAATACTTAATAAGAAACCAGACGTCCTTTTTCCTTTGGAATGGCTGTAAGGTCAGAGAGAAAGGAGCTAAATGATGCAATGGCATTTGCATCCAGCATTTATTGTGATGATAGCCTTAGACTTTTTGGTTTATTGAGAGAAGAATGTGATTGTTTGCAGGATGTCTCCTTCCCCTTACTCATGGCTATAATTAAAGATTTAAGGGAACTTCAAATCCCAGAAAGTTAGTCAAAAAGACAAAATTAGTTATTTCCTTCCATTTAAGAGGCTTTCGACCCGAAGATGATTTACCTGGCTGGACAAAATAATCTGATATTTCTACTTTCAATTAAAATGGCAGGAATTTCAAGATCTGTCTAGGAAATAGAGCTAATAAAAGTGCCACCAGCTAGGAATCTGTTTCTTAAGGATTTCTAAGAGAGGGGAGGTTATGGTGAAATTTCTTCTTGTGCTTTCTGCATTTAATTTTTCTTTCAAAAAATGTGGTATGTGGAAAAGTGACAATAGAATCAAAGAGATGTTTCATTCTTCTTTACCCGGCTGTAAATTGAACTGTCTTACCAACATGTGTAAAGAACTGCATTCTTCACATCCCATAATGTGTCCCGCTTACTCCATTGTTCTTTCCCTCTGCTCTGAGCTTAAGTACAGAGAAGAAAGCACGTTAGGAGGCCAGAGGAAGCTCTTTCCTTATCCTCTCTTGAGTAGGAGGAATTCAGATGAAGGAATATTTTCAATTATTCTTTTGTTCTTAAAGGTGAAGTAGACTCACAGTTATTAGGCAGGAGAAACTCCTCAAACTGCTGTGTTATTCATGCTGCTATGTCAAAACCTTTTATAATAATTTCAATGAAGTTATCCTCTGCTACAGTATTTTCCAAGTATTTTTGCTAATGAGGTACATTTAAAAACAGGAATAATAAAGGAAACTGAAAAAGTACTTATAAACTTAATTTTATTTCTGCCTTATGAACACATTTTTCTTCTTGTTGCTGTGCACAAAATTGCTGGAAGTTTAAATTGTTGTTTAAGAGTACAAAATAATACTGTATGAGACCTTTGACTTTCATGCTTTGCCAGTTAAGACCAGGGCTGCCTCGTCCATCTCAAAACTGCCTTTTAAGTGGTAAGTAAAGACGGGGACTCCACTGTGAGTTGATAAAATGCTGTGTGATGACCACAAGGAAGACCAGGGTTGTCATAACTACATTTTCGACTACAGTTCACTTATTTCATTGCATATATGTAAAACCGGGCAATTTGACATCTGCTGTATGTTGCAAAAGCAAATTATAATAACCTTTGAGAGAGATACAAAAATGTGAGCATGGCATAACAATAGGCAAACTAGGAACATTTTCTTTATGCACTTAGGTAAATATTTTGAGCTCTCAAACATGGAAATACAAACTCAGACGACTGACCACCTGAAGGAAATTGACCTCAAGCCCAACTCTCCATGTTTAATTTGAAACACATACAAACATACCAGCTTTATCTTAATTCTTATTCTGTCATATACAAAATATAGTGAAGCTAAGTATTTTATTTCAGAAATCTAAATCACAGAGGTCTCTTAAGAATTCCATCAATTTTTATCAGATACTTGTAATATGAACCTGAGGTTGTACAAAGGAGAAAAATACTCTGCTAACATCACATCGTTCAAAAGTTTAGAAAAAATTATGAGTTTGTTTTGTTCTTCTCACTATTAAAGTAATCTGAGTATTCACATGGTCATGTGACCAATTCTCTGCCCATATAAAACCTAACACAAAAATATTATTTTTATTCTTGGACAATTTCATCAACCTGAGGGTCTTTTTAAATGAACAGAACTGAAAGCCTTAGCGTTAAGGGTTATGGAAGTGTTAAGGGTTACAATAAATCACTGATAAAGCTGGAATTGGAGCTCTTGGTTTCCGGACATTGGATCCTATGGGAATCATGGTATGGAACACCATCACTACCTTGCCTCCCACACTCCAGAGGCTAGCCCATGTCAGATTAATTATTGACATGGAAAAAAATGGGCCAAATATAGTAACCTTGCCAGAAAGTCAAGATTACATACAGGTCACTTCTCTGTGGAATTGTAGTATAAAATATTTGGTAATCATGCATATCTGCAGGGATCAGTCAATTGCATAGTGATTCCAAAATTGTAAGAAATCCTATCATTTGGAGGAGAGGAAAATTCTATTTTAAGTTTTTCAAATTCTTTTAGGCTTAAAAGTTTTCAGATTCTTTAAATGTCGGGATATTCTTAAGTAGACGTTGGACAGTTATGGGGTCTGTTCGTGATGGAAAAAAAATTTTGGTTTTCTAGCAAAAGAGTATAATTTAAGTTACAAATTGATCCAAGCTGTAGTGAAAGAACCTTATACTTAGGAGTCAGGGGACCTGGGTTCAAGTTTGAGCTTTGCCACTAGTTAACTACTTTATATCCTTGAATAATTTGGGGTTTTTTCCCCTATAAAAACAGATTTTGGATCAGATGTTTGCTAAGTTCCTATCCAACTCAAAGATCCTATAATTCTTTTAATTTCAGGATTTCTCTTCCCCTTCTTAACCTTTCCCTACCTCTGCCATCATTCTGACATAAATGGCCTTAAATTTCATAGCTTCCATTTGGTGGTATTAGCCTGGGACACAGTGGGCATACAATAAATGCTCGTTACTGTTGGTGGTGGTAAGGAGTTGGTCTAAATGACCTACACATTTCCTTCCAGCTGCAAAAGCCTGTTTCTGTTACAGCTCTATCCAGGGAAAAGTCAACTGTGCTTGGATCATATATAGCACTTTAAAAAGATAGTGTCCTGTGGTCTTGAACACAAGCCGTGCTAAGAGGTATATGGCTGTTGATTTTAAATCATTATATATATTTTTTCTGGCATCATCTTGATTAGGAGACACTCAAACTTTTGAGGCAGTGTTTATAGGGCAGTTGACGAACCTTAACATAGGCAGTCATAACAGAACTAATTGCATTTGAGACTCATGGAGCCCGTAGAAAATGATTTCTATGCTTTCTACTTGTTAGATGACAGGTCATAGTAAAGACATGGAAGTAATCCAGAAAAGCGTTTCCTCTCTAGCTTGGGAGAACTGATCTGAGCAATTGCAACAGGTAGTTAAGGGGGTAAATCTCTAGTCTTTAGTATATTGTTAGGCCCCAGTTTTTAGTTACTCTCTGTGACTGTCTGGGCATTCTGAGTTCACGGCAAGTCACTCCTGGTGTTACCACTTGAGACTTTGAGGAGAGTAAGAGGTCTTCCTTCCTAAGCCTGATATCATTAGCACATTCTTTGCTCAGCATTTCCTGTATACCCCTCTTCATGAGTGAGTCACTGGTAGGCCTCTACACAGATCAGTCTTTGTAAAGTGCAAAAAGCATTGTATAGCCAAGGGCATCCATAGTATGGATTTTATTAAGGTAGGGAGGCAAGTGCAAAACCTATCTTGAGGTCATCTTTGCTCAGCTGGGTTCTTAGTTCTTGCAGGTTCTTTCACTCAAGCTCAACCCTTCCTGGTCAAGTTCTCTGAGAAATCTACCTTCTCTTCCCTAAATCTGTATGTTTGTACTCTCAGCTCCAGACTGGAGGTTTTACTTTGACTACCTCAGATTCAAAGAAACTAGATTTTGTACCTTTGGTTTTTGACCACCTTTGGCTTTCCAGGTCTCCGTTCTGTTAAAACCTCAAGGCTAATTCTAATTCTGTCTACAATTTTCTTGTTTCTCCTGATTCAGTTATTCCTAATGCCCCTGGGTTCAGGATATGCTACCCCAAAATATAGCACCTTGGCATATTGAATATGTTAAGCTAAAGGAGTTTGAGGAAATAGAAGTAGGAAGGTCACTCTGACTGACTCTCCCCCTTCCCTTCCTCCCTGCCCCTCTCCCCTGAAGCAGGTCATAAGACCCTCATGTGGGAGGTGTTCTCATAGTACCAGAAAGAAAAGGAGCGTCCTTCTCTCCAAAGACAAAGGGATGCCAAGAAGAATCTGAACAAACAGACCTTGCTATGTTTCCCCCAGTTTAGTACATTTAGCTCATACTCTTTGCCCTTTTCCACAATGTTTTGCTCTTTGTCAAACCTAGCATTAAAACACACCAGTTAAGGGATGCCTGGGTGGCTCAGTCGGTTGAGCTCCAACTTTGATTTTGGCTCAGGTCATGATCTCAGGGTCCTGGGATTGAGCTCCACATCAGGCTCTGCACTCAGCTCGGAGTCTGCTTGTCGCTTTCCCCTCTGCTCCTCTCCTGCTCATATTCTCTCAGAGAGAGAGAGAGAGAGAGAGAGAGGAAGGAAGGAAGGAAGGAAGGAGGAAGGAAGGAAGGAAGGAAGGAAGGAAGGAAGGAAGGAAGGAAGGAAGGAAGGAAGGAAGGAAGTCTTTTTTTAAAAAACCCACCAGTGTAGCCATTTCTGAGTCTTCATTTCTTTATGGAGGTTCTGTTATCGTGTAAAACTTAGATTAAATAAATGTATATGCTTTTCTTCTGTTAATCCATCTTTGTGAGTTTAATTTTCAGACCCAGCCAGGGACCTTAAGAGGGTCAAGGAAACCTTTTTTCCTTCCCTCCACCCGCCTCCACAATTTGTACCCATTTTCTACTAGCTAAACTTTTACTCTTTGCCAATGTTGACTGTTAACTCAAAACTGTCATCAATTAGATCTGAGCCTCTTATGTACTCTACTATTACATGTACCATATTGTGTTAAAAAGTTTTCAAAGATACATACACAAAGAGTATGGGAGATTGCACTCTGGGCTATCCTGCCTCAGTTTTGTGGCACTTCCTGGGGTCCTGGCCTCCGGGTAGTGAAGGAATAAACTGAAGTAATTACCAAAAAAAAAAAAAAAGAGAGAGAGAGAGTGAGAGAGAATACGGGATACGCTGTGTGTGTTTTGGTAAATATTACTTTTCTGGTCTTATTTGAGGGTAGGCACTAATTTTAGAGATGTGTCCTTAGAAGTATTGCAGACTTAATTTTTTAAATACAGCTATGTATATATAAATACCAAAGTGGCCTTCGGTTTACTTTTAATCTCTGAGTTGTCCACTTTTAGTGTGCACAGTTAGAAGAGAGCCACAGGCTTGCCTGGAAAAAATAGGGGTGATGAGTTCCCTATAATCAAGGACACAAATTTCAGATGTCTGCTCGGTGGTTCCCAATGCCAATGTCAAGTCTGGTGCCAAAATGACTACATAGGAAGTAGTTTGGAATACTTTAAAACAAAAACTTATTGCTGGGCCCTAATTTCAGAAGTCCCAAATCAGTACTTTGGGGATGAGGCCTAGGTATCTGCATTTTAAAAGTTGTACTGGTGACTCTAATGTGCAGCCAGGACCGGAGAGCCCTTAGAGAACCCTTAAGAATCCTTCCAGCCCTCTGATTCTGTGATTTAAGTGTGTAAGAAGCCTTCTTGCATCTGCCCCTGACTTTCCACAGTAAGATGTCCCTTTTGGACATGCTAAGAGTATTTCCACACTGAAAGCTTGTTGCTGCTGTTATGTTTTAGTAGTAATGGTAACTTCTAAGACTTAAATTTGTTAACAGTGTACTTAGAGCCGAAGAGTTCAAACCCAAGCATAGTCTGATGAACCTCCTGAGGTGGACCTGTGAGGTTCCCACGTGCACAGACCTGCTTTTGTGGGGCATGTATAAATCCTCTACCGTTAGTTGTAAATCCATGTGAAGTTAACGTAGCCGTTCCTCCCGTTTGCTGCTATCGAACTTAGAGCTCCATCCTGCACCAGGGCTTTGAGAAGGCAATGCAAATACGGATCTAGTAGTAAACTGGGATTTTGCAGTAAAGGTAGGAAGATTAGGAGATTTTAATATTCTTTGGAAATTCTTAATATTCTCTAATATTATAATATTCTTAAAATTTGATTGGGATGCAGAGGAAGCTGACTTGATATTCTTAGAGACTCTGAAGAAGAGTGATATGAACAGGTGGCCAAATCAGTTTCTTCATATAGGTTGTTTCCTAGTGCATTGCTTGAGATGCTTACCATGTATTTGCTTGATTTTGCCCTTGCACAAAAACAAACCAACCAACCAGAAAGCATACCTGTCCTAATAAAGATTTGGTATACTTCGGTTTAAGAAGCTAGTGAGATGGTGAAGGGAAAGATAGAACTTCGGTATTATCTTCTGGAAGTCAGGGAGGTGAGGTTCTCCTCAGGAAAAGTTGTTTTCATGATTCCCCCGACTCTAGATGTTGCAGTTCTGCATGACAAGTTTTCATCCCAAAATAAAGGAGTGGGAAGTGCAAACATTGTGTAAAAGCTTTCTCTTTTCCTTTGTCCGACTTGGTATTCCTTGATTTAAAATCAGAAACTATCATGAGTTAGGATCCACTTCAGAGCTTGTTTAAAATACAAAGTGTGACTTGATGTTTAAATCTTTGTTTACATACTTTCAGGAACCCATTTTATTATAGAACGGCTGTGTTCTCCCAGGGGTTGATTGTTTCAGTGAAATCCTTTTAAAACATGAATTAAGGAGATTAGGATTTAATCTTTGTTGCTTACAACAACAAAAACTCTTGTTATAAAGTTAACAAATACACTTCCTAGTCCAGAATGTGTTACCAAAGAGTGCATACTATGTGTTTTTTAATCATTGGTGTACTTACAACTTTCAGATTTGTTTTGTGTTTGTATCAGAAAAATGGAAAGATTTGTTCCTTTTATTTTTCCAAATCCACTGAATTTAGCAACTTACAGAGAGGTGAACCTATCACGGAGCTTTGGAGAGTATTTTTGCCAGTAGGTACTAGAAAGACAAAAATCATCACCAAAAGTAGGAAGAGGTGACTGGTGGGTTAGCTACTATGTGATACTAACCACAACAAAGTATAGTGTCTTGCTAAGGGAACACCAAGGAAATTAATAATGATGCTACTCAAGTTTTAGAGAAGGTATATAATAAAATGTAAGCATTCAAGACGCATTTGCAGCCTACTGGAAATCTAAATTATTTTTAAAAGCCCGTATGGGGGGTGCCTGGGTGGCTCAGATGGTTAAGCGTCTGCCTTTGGCTCAGGTCTTGATCCCAGGACACTGGGATTGGGCCCCACATTGGGCTCCCTGCTGAGCAGAAAGCCTGCTTCTCCTTCTCCCGCTGCCTGCGGCTTCCCCTGCTTGTACTCTCCCTCTCTCTCTGTGTCAAATAAAAAAATTAAAAAAAAAAAAAGCCCGTATGGGAAGCTCAAGATATATTTGTTCCATGTGGGTACTGGAGATGGGTGGGGATAACAAGTAGCTTGCAGTATCAGAGAGACTACTACATGGAAAGTACATCTTTTAGAAATGGAAAAAAATCAAGGAGAATGGGGAAGCTTATAAATTAAGCAGGTCATGTACAAACTGAATTTTGGGCAGGTTGAAAAAAATTTGGTGAAATTTTTCAAAATCAGTTATAAGCTTTTAGCTACTCAAAGGCCGGCAGTTTAATGGAATTGTTAGTGGATCTGTTTGATGCTGTTGCTGATGCAAACAACTTAATGAGAAACAAAAATAAACTTTAATGATTTTGTTGTCTAATAGAAAATCTAAGGGAACATGCTAACTCTGTAATTGTCTCCTGAAATTGTTGATTAGGTAAAATTGTAGTAAATGAACAGATAATGTAGGTCCCATTGACAGATTAAACATATACAGCTCACCAGAACTAGATAGCATCCTTCTGTTTTTTGAAGTATTTAAGTACAAATTAATAACATGCCTTTTTGGGGAGGTTTGGAAATCCTGTGTTTCTACTTGATCAGTAGTACATATTCAGCAATATGAGTTTTAAGTAAGGATATAAATATTGTCTCGTGGGAGGCAAGTTTGAATTCAAAATTGTATAAGGCAAAGGATATTTCTGAATCAGGAAGGGACAGTGAATTTATGAATATCTGAAGCATTTGTTAACCTAAAAACCTATGCTTCATTCCAGATTTTATTGTAGCAAAATGTTGACTGATTCTGGATTCCTACTGCATGATGAGTTGTGGAAGCTCAATGTAGTACCATTTCCAAATGAGCACTAGCAATTATGATCAAGGCGGAGAATCTTATTTCAGCCATTGATGAGAATGTTACATACAGATAGGATCCCAAGTGAAGGAAGAAAAGACTCATAGATTCTTGAGTCTTTTGCGTTCTTTGTTCACATGATAGTTTAGGAGTACAGGTGGGGTGATTGGAATGTCAAAGTTGGAAAGAGGAGAGTGTAAAGGTAATGTTTTGCTGGCAGGATGTTAGAATTTTAAACAATTCACCTACTTACAGCTTAGGTTACGCGGTCTCTCACCATCACTACCCTTGCATTAATGTGCAAACTCTGTCTAGTCAGCTGCTTTATACTAAAAAGTGCCTGCCCCCCCTTTTTTGGAGTATGATTCACATACAATGTTATATATTAGTTTCAGGTTGACAACATAATGATTCATACGTTACTTAATGCTCACCACAGTAAGTGTAGTCACCATCGATCACCAGACAATGTTACTGTAATGTTGTTGACTATATTCCCTGTGCTGGACTTTTCATCTCTATAACTTATTTTATAACTGGAAGTTTGTATCTCTTAATCCCCTTTGTCTATTTCGCCTGCCCCCCAAACCCCTTCTTCTCTGGCAACCATCAGTTCTCTGTATTTAAGAGTCTGTTTTGTTTTGTTTTGTTTAGATTCCACATATAAATGAAATCACATGGTATTTGTCTTTCTCTGTCTGGCTTATATCACTTAGCATTATACCCTCTAGTTTCAACCATGTCATCACAAATGGCAAGATCTTGCTCTTTTTTTATGGCTGAATAATATTCTATCATATATATACCACATCTTCTTTATCCATTCATCTATCAATGAACACTTGGGCTGCTTCCATATTTTGGCTATTATAAATAATGCTGCAATAAACATAGGGGTGCATATATCTTTTAGAATTAATGTTTTCATTTTCTTTGGGTAAAAACCAGTAGTGGAATTACTGGATCATATGATATTTCTCTTTTTAATTTTTTGAGGAACCTCCATACTGTTTTCCACAGTGGCTACACCAATTTACATTCCCACCAACCGTGCATAAGGGTTCCTTTTCCTCCACATCCTCGCCAACACTTGTTATTTTTTTGGTCAGCCATTCTGACAGGTGTAAGGTGATATCTCATTGTGGTTTTGATTTGCATTTCCCTGATGATTAGTGATGTTGAGCATCTTTTCATGTGTCTGTTGGCCATCTGGATGCCTTTAGAAAAATGTCTATTCGGGGGTCACCTGGGTGGCTCAGTCGGTTAAGCATCAGACTCTTGATTTCGGCTCAAGTCATCATCTCAGGGTTCTGGGATCGGGGCCCAATCAGTGGAGAGTCTCGTTGAGATTCTCTCCCTCTCCTCTGCCCCTCCTACCTGTTTGAGTGCATGTGCACACATGATCTCTCTCTCTCTCTCTCTCTCTCTCTCTCTCTCTCTCTCTCTCATAAATAAATCTTAAAAAAGAAAAATGTCTTCTCAGGTCTTTTGCCTATTTTTAAATCAGATTATTTGTTTTTTTGGTGTTGAGTTGTATAAGGTTTTTTTATATAATTTAGGTATTAACCCCTTATTAGGCATATCATTTGCAAATATCTTCTCCTGTTCAATAGGTTGCCTTTTCGTTTTGTTGATGGTTTCTTTCACTGTGCAAAAGCTTTTTATGTTGGTATAGTCCAAATAACTTATTTTTGTTTTTGTTTCCCTTGCCTAAGGAAATATATCTAGAAAAAAATGTTGCTAAGGCTGTTGTCAAAGTAAAAAGTACCTGGCCCTTTGGCAGGCAGCAGAGACAACATTTGCTCTATGGGATTGTTTGTGGTAAGAGGATCAGCTAAGCCCAGTTAGTGTGGGTGATCCGGTAGAATATGGACTAGCTGGCTGTTTGGGATTATAATTGCTCTGACAAAGCACATGTGGAGAGTCAAGGGAGTTTGTATGCTTTTAAAAATGTGTTATTGTCTTATGTGATTTATTTTCCTTTCAAGTAAAAGAAATTTGATGCAAAACATTTGTGTTCTTTTCTTTCTTTCTCTCCCCGGTCCCCCCTTAGAATAACATAGCTGATCCAGAAGAACTGTTCACAAAATTAGAACGCATTGGGAAAGGCTCCTTTGGAGAAGTTTTCAAAGGAATTGATAACCGTACCCAGCAAGTGGTTGCTATTAAAATCATAGACCTCGAGGAAGCCGAAGATGAAATTGAAGACATTCAGCAAGAAATAACTGTTTTGAGTCAGTGTGACAGCTCATATGTAACAAAATACTTTGGATCATATTTAAAGGTAATGTGTGTGTTGTATTATTTAAGTCATAAGGTATTTTCCTTATAAGTTTTTCTTTCTTTTTTTTTTTAATTCTATTTTTTGAAAGGCAATGTCTTAAATTAGGATTTGGCAGTCTTTGGCCTCCAGGCAGAATCCAGCTCCATTTATAAATGCCAGATAGACTGTTTTTAGATTTAGCAGCTGTATCCTGAATGCATCCCAGCACTCGGCCGCACCGTTATTCCACACCTGAACTTTGGATTGACAGGGGAGCAGAAATGCAGCTGGTCCTTGAGCCATATCCTTTGTCAGGAAAGAGCTTTCCCCCTGGGCTTTCACACATTATTCTCAATGGTCCAGTCTGTCTCAACCTCAGAATTGATGGAATATTTAAGCATGTCATGTATTCCATTGAGTTACGGTGCTTATTTACACATCTTTCTCTCCCTCCAAATTATGAGCTCCTTGATGGCAGGGAGTTTAGCTCAACCAGTCTGGGTTTTTACATCACTTAGCACAGGACATGGCACATCTGAAGTCCATGATAAATATCTGTTGAAGTGGAGTCAAATGGAATACTATCTGTTCTCCCCCCTCCCCAACAGAAGTTGGAATTTTAGTTTCCAGGATTGTGGAATTAGCAGACACCTGAGGTCATGGCAGATGGAGATGTGATTGGGTTAGTAAAACCCAAGAGTTCTTGAGTTCCAAAGTTAGAAGTCAGGATCTTGGGGCGTCTGGGTGGCTCAGTCGGTTAAGCGTCTGCCTTTGGCTCAGGTCATGATCCCAGGGTTCTGGGATCAAGTCCCGCCTCGGGCTCCCTGCTCAGTGGGGAGTTTGCTTCTCCCTCTCCCTCTGCTGCTCCCCCTGCTTGTGCTCTCTCTCTCTCTCTCTCTCTCTCTCTCTCTCTGTGTGTGTCTCAAATAAATAAAACCTTAAAAAAAGAAGTCAGGATCTGTGCCTATTGAAATGTGAAGAATAAATAGAAAAATTCTAGCTTAGGTTAGAGTTACAATTATTTTAAAATTAAAAAAATTTTTAAAGATTTTATTTTTATTTATTTGACAGAGAGAGACACAGCGAGACAGAGAACACAAGCAGGGGGAGTGGGAGAAGGAGAAGCAGGCTTCCCGCAGAGCAGGGAGCCCGATGCGGGGCTGGATCCCAGGACTCTGGGATCATGACCTGAGCCGAAGGCAGACGCTTAACAACTGAGCCACCCAGGCGCCCCTAAAATTAAAAGTTTTTATCCCCATGTTGAAATTTTTCAAAGGAAGGCAGTATTAGTTAGGTCTTTGCTTTTCAGGGTTTACAAGGGGGGAAAGAGTTTTGTTTGTTTGGTTGGTTTTTTGTTCATCTATCTCTAGGCCAAAAAGGGTGTGTTTATAACTCATCAAGCTATTGGCCTGCATAAGAATTAATGCTATCTTTTTATATTGTGCTGACCAAATAAACCCTAGGATAATCTATCTGTATTAGTTACTACTGATTTAGAAATCATAAATTTCACTGGCTTTTTACAAAGCCTGTTTAATATTACATGAATTAGATGAATGTGGAATGAATGTATAGTAGAATAAATCCTTAAACAGCCTGTCACTATGTGTCATACCTGTATTAGGTGCTGGAGATATAAAAATGAATAACCTGGGTGGCTCAGTCGGTTGAGCCTCCAGCTCCTGGTTTCGACTCAGGTCATGATCTCATGAGTCGTAGGATTGAGCCCCATTGATTGAGCTCCACGATCAGCAGGCGTCTGCTTGGTGATTCTCTCTCTCTGCTCCTTCCTTCCCGCCCTCTCATAAGTAAATAAATCTTTTTAAAAAAATGAATAGCATAGAGGACATTAGGAGAAGGAAGGGAAAAATGAAGGGGGGAAATCAGAGCGGGAGACAAACCATGAAAGACTATGGACTCCGGGAAACAAACTGAGAGTTTGAGGGGAGGGGGGGTGGGGGGATGGGTTAGCCTGGTGATGGGTATTAAGGAGGGCACGTATTGCATGGAGCACTGGGTGTTATACGCAAACAATGAATCATGGATCACTACATCAAAAACTAGTGATGTACTGTATGACTAATATGCCATGATAAAAAAATAAAAAAATTTAAAAAGAGGGTAAAATTCATGCCAAAAAAAAAAAAAATGAATAACTCACCCCTGCCGTTAAGGAGTGCACAGTCCCACGTTGCACTAAAAGGGTGCAGATTTTGTGATTAAGTATGTACAAGGTACAGATGGAGCACAAATAGGCAAGTAGTCACTTCTCTCATTTTGGGGGGACGGCGCTGGTGTGAGGGAAAGGCTTCCAAGAGGAGATGGTAATTCCTGTTCAATTTACTTCTCAGTGTTAGCCATTACTCTCTTTAACTGTACCCAAAATTATTTGATTCTTTGTGGCATATTTTGCTTTTGAATTCTTTCCTACAAAACCTTATTTAGCGGATCAGACTCTTTTTTAAGGAATCCTGAGAGGTCACTCAGTCTCAATACATTTAGGTCCCCCTCCTGATTCCCATAGCAGGCTTGGTTTGAGGCAGCCTCAGGAAGTTGTTGTTGTTGTGTGTGTTGTTGGTTTATGCATTCTGGTTTACTCTTTCTGGCTTGAATCCTGGTAATTCCAGACCCACTCTAGAGCAAACCTAAACCTTTGCTATTCTTAGGCATCTGTAACAACAGATAAGCTCTTCTTGGTAACTGACTTAAAATATTAAATAAGCCCTATTCCAAATGGGTTATTCTATATTATATTGAAAATGGGTATCAACGTGGTATTGACTGTTTTCATTGGATGCTTATAGCCTTTGGTGATTCAGACTCAGTACTCTCATGGAAAATGAATTCTAATAGCTCTATTTGTATTATTTATTCCTAAGATTTCATGTTTTTAAAAAATTCCCCTCATGGTGTACATGTACCAGTCACCCATAAATACTTAATATTTAAATAAATAAAATGGATTGTCTTGTCCAAATCTTGATTATGGAATGTTCTCAGACTAGTCAGTGAATCAGGGCCATTATACACGATGTCTTCTTAAAGGATTAAACTGAATTGTTTTTTTCTCCTTTACCATCATTAATTAAAGACCACGATATGAAAGACTACTTTGAAAACCATGTCACTTCTTGATAAAATTGTAGAAATTCACAGCTGGCTGATATTATTTGTATCCTGACTCTATTTACATTAGAGTAAATAAATGTATGTGTATTATCTCTGTATACATGTGCATATATACACACAGAAATAGCTTATGATTTTATAACCTTTTAGTATCATTTATTTAAATTACCAACTTAAATTGACCAACTTGTTTATTTTCCATTTATATTAAAACATAGTGAGACTCTGTAGGCTTGCTTTTTTTAAAAAACTAAAATCGCATCAAATATAATAGGGTTCTGTTTAATGCAGTCAATATAACTCAAGGCTACATCCTCTAAGTACCATCAGGGACCTGCATTATCAATCGACTTATGTTTTTATTGTGGTGCATCCTTCCATTTCAGATGACATGGGGGATTCTGTGAGTCAAGTTAATTGAGTATAGTAGGATATGGGTTTTTCTCAGGTTCTCTTTACGCAGCATATCATACATAACCAAGACCTCACTGTAAGCTGGAGGAAAAGTTATTGCATTTGAGAGAAAATTATATGCTCTCTGAAACTGTATGTAGTTGTAGTGATTTCCTTGAAACATGCAAAAATGTACAAGGTATTCATTTTGACTGAGCTCACTGTATAACTTCATTTTTAAAAACAAGAGTAAAAACCAGACAAACATCAGTATGACCACAGTATTTTCCTTTAATTTTAGTTCACTGCAGATTTTCATGAGAGACAAAGTTAGTCTTTATGAAGAATGCTAAAATAAGCAAACCCTTCCCTTCTGATCTCATAATATTGGAAAAATCTTTTATAATCTTTAAATATTTTTCTAGTTTGATGTAAATCTTAAAATGAAGCTCACTCGGGCATTGAATAGAATTTGAATCATGCCTTTATTTGTTGCTGAAAATCGCCTTTAGATTTCTGTTTATGTTAAGGAAATATGCCCCCCCACATACCACCACCTTGATATTTATCAAAAAAAAAAAAAAGAATTGAATGACAGAAGTAAAATATTCCAGAATAGAGTCTGTAAAGTTTTGTGACCTTCTCATTGTTTTTCCTGAGACTTTTGTGTGTGTTTATTCCCAGTGTATGGTGAATGTTTCTGGAATGTTCCTTAGTTAAAAATTGTGTTTTGGAGAGTTTTCTTATAAAACTCGAAGGAAGTTGAAGAGGGAAAAATTTTTTCCTCCTTACAATGTTTTTTCCTCAAAACAAATATAGCTTTAAACTTGAGATAACACACTCTAAGGAGCCCCATATTAGATTCAGTTTAGCAGACATTTACTTATTGAGTGCCCTACTATGTATACTCCTTTCATTCTGCATATTTGCCCTGGTCAGTCTCATCCACCCTATCATGACAATTTCTTTTTTAAAAAAAAAAAGATTGATTTATTTGAAAGGGGGGAGGGGCGGAGGGAAAGAATCTCTAGCAGACTCCATGCTGATCGCGAGCCCCATGTGGGGCTCAATCCCACAACCCTGAGGTCATGACCTGAGCTGAAATCACGAGTTGGATGCTTAACCGACTGAGCCCTCCAGGCGCCCCTATCATGACAACTTCTAAATTCATGTCTTTGGTTCTAGCCTCTCTTCTTAGCCCCAGATATCTAACTTGCTTCGCATTACCCACTTATCTGTGGGTACATCAAGTACAATAACTCTAACAAGGAGTAGCATTTGAACAAGAACTTGAGCATAATTTTGGTGAGGGTGGAGTATAGAGAAGGTATTCTAGTTTGGAAGAAAATGACTCAAGGGTAGTAAAGCATGTGGCAAGATGATCTCTCCTCTCCTTTCCCTTGTGGTTCCATAAAATTTTACGTGCTGTTTCTTTTTTATTGTGGTAAAATATACATCATAAAATTTACCATTTAACCATTTTAAGTGTACAGTTCTGTGGCAGAAAGTACATTTATGTTGCTGTGCAACCATCACCACCATCCATCTCCAGAACTTTTTCATCTTCCTCAGCTGAAACTCTATACCCATTAAACTATAATTCCCCATTGTCGCCTCTCCACGGTCTTTGGTAACTCCCATTCTACGTTCTGTCCCTAGGAATTTGACCACTCTGGGTTCCTTATATAAGTGGAATCAGGGGCGCCTGGGTGGCTCAGTCAGTGGGCGTCTGCCTTTGGCTCGGGTTATGATCTCAGGATCCTGGGATCGACCCCCGTGTCGGGCTCCCTGCTCGGCGGGAAGCCTGCTTCTCCCTCTCCCACTCCCCCTGCTTGTGTTCCCTCTCTCGCTGTGTCTCTCCCTGTCAAATAAATAAATAAATAAAATCTTTAAAAACTAAAAAAATAAGTGGAATCAGACAGCAATTGTCCTTTGGTAACTGGCTGACTTTAGTTGTCCATGTTGGATTATGTGGTCAATGTTGTGATTGGCTAGGAGATTCATAGACCAGCCCATTTAATTCAACATGTATTTAATATATAGTACAATAATCATCTTTCAAATAGATATGATGGGTATTTTATTTTATTTTTAAGATTTTATTTA
Source organism: Eumetopias jubatus (assembly GCF_037043125.1). Taxonomy (NCBI): domain Eukaryota; kingdom Metazoa; phylum Chordata; class Mammalia; order Carnivora; family Otariidae; genus Eumetopias; species Eumetopias jubatus. Next base: position 17,632,482 of record NW_028274817.1, on the reverse strand, counting down.
TTTATTTGACAGAGAGGGACACAGCGAGAGAGGGAACACAAGCAGGGGCAGTGGGAGAGGGAGAAGCAGGCCTCCTACTGAGCAGGGAGCCCGATGCGGGGCTCGATCCCAGCACCCTGGGTTCATGACCTGAGCCGAAGGCAGACGCTTAAGGACTGGGCCACTCAGGCGCCCTGATATAATGGGTATTTTAAATGTTTTTTTTTTTTCTCCATGAACAAATGAATTCCAAATCCCACAGTAGCCTTTCTCCCCGCTTTGGCCAAGTGTCTGTTTAGCAGCAAACAGTGGGGTTCAGTGGCCTTCCTGTGGGGCGACAGAGGTGATACTGCAGACACCAATAATCTGTTTGTTGACACTAGGGTTCAAGTTCTCCCCAGTAAATAGTACGACTCTGGAGTCCCTACTCTTTGGGCGTTCTGAATTTTGGAACAGAGAGCCAGTTCCTAACCCCTGACCACCCATGTTGATGCAGGACTTTAAACTTACTCCTCCAACCCGTTGTGAAACTGTGTGGGTCACTTTGTAAGTGGAGAAGTGGAGTTTTTCCTTCGGGGACTTCCTCCGCTTCAATGTGCCGGATGTACGGTTATGGTTTACAGTCCCTGGCTCTTGGAATTTTAAACCGGTATGTAGATACCATCTCAGCCTTTTAAATTATTTAAAAGCAAGCCAAACATACTTATTTGCATTCTCCAACACAAACATCTTTTCACAGAAATCAAAGGTAGAAGTTGTAGTCCTCCAAAAGAACACAAACATAGAGTCTAGGCTTTTCGGTTTTGTTCTGTTTGCGATCGGTGTTTTCCCTGAGACCTGCTGTGGAAACGAGCCCGTGAGAAGAGCCTCTGTGGGTGAAGCTTCCTTGAGCAGGGAAGAGCCCCACCAGCCTGGCTTCAGCCCCCACACCTTCCAGTGAAGGCCTTCCAGGGAGGCTTGTCTCCAGAAATGGCGATCAGAAGGAAGCAGGCAGAAAATCTGTCCGGCACCTCTGGTTCCTTCCCTGCCCTGTTTCCGAAGAGTCCTGGTCCCACCCAACGGCTTGCTTGCAAGGAGGAAGCCGCCTTTTTCAGATCTGGAAGTTACTTGCTCCCAGCTTTAATAACATTTTAAGCTGTCCGTGAATATGCTTTAGCAGAGAACAGACAGTTGGTAAGTTTCTGTTTTGAGTCGGTATCCCCCCAAAAAAGGACACACATTGTTTCAAACTTGGAAAACAGATGCTTTCCTTCGCACAGAACTAGAAAACAGATACACATGTTTAATAAGATCTTTTCATTTGCCTTTTAAATATCAGGTGCATGGGAAGCATTCTGAGTTCATAAGGTAGAACATAGGACTTATTAGAAACAAACTTGTGGCAAAAGAAAAAATTCTCAGGATATGCGGTGTTGTGAGAAACGTTTTTTTCTTCTCTTGAAAAAAGGATAAAGACACATCAGGTTGACAAGTCCCAGGTTTCGAGGGCCTGATTTCAAGACATAAAAACAAGTTACCTGAAGTGCTCCCAGAACTTTTTCCCCTCCCACTGTTAACGGGGATGTATTTCCTCTCTTTCCTACCCTAGACACCGCCCCTGGCAAAGACTCTCAGCTCTTCTCTTTCTTCAGTTCAGGCTGTGATAGGGGAGTAGCTGTTGAGACTGGGGGGAAGGTACATTGTTCCCTCCCCCCTACCCCGTGCATCCTACATGGTGTCAGCATCCAGAAAGGAAGGAGGAATCCTTTCATCTTAATTTAACCAAACCCTTCCTCCGTGGTCCCTAACACTAGGCCACCTCCCACCTCCCAGTCCCTATACTATAGTGGCACCCATCAACATGTTCCTGGGGTCCATTTTCTTGCCATGCTGAAGCCCCAGCCTCATGGGGACACGTGGACATTTTGTTTGGAACTCCTGAGTACTTCCCGGGGAGTTTAGAGTTTGACGGCTCCTGGCAGTAGCTGGAGAATCTTCATCCCACAGCTGGGGCTGTAAAGGTAAGAAATATGTCCCTGACATCCCAAGTTGAAGCACAACACTGAGTGGGTTTTTCCCCTGGAAACATTGTGAGGGTGTAAATAGTTTGTTTCTCTGGCTTTTTTCCTGCTACACTGTGGAGACCTTCATGTTCGACTGTCTGTTCAATTGGACTACCCCAGAAACCTTGACGTTATTTTTTATGGGAAAAATGCTTGCTTTCCAAATTTGAAACACCTTACTTAAAAATGGACTTTTAGAACACAAGCCATTCATAACTTGGCTCCTTGCCAGGACAGTAAAATCAACTGTTCCACTCATACTCAAGTCTGTGGTCCCACAACAATGCAGAGAACAGCACTCATGAAATGATTTGGGGAGAGAAGTGTCCCCCATATTTCAGGCTACAGCTGAAAGAAGAAAAGATTTAATGGTTTATTCCAATTTTTATCTGACATTGCTGAATGGTGTGTGTGTGCGTGCACCTGATTTGGAATTTATGTTCATGTGTGTATGCACCTGATTTGAAATTTATATACATGTACTTGCCCCATTTCTTCCTGTACAACTTAACAGTGAAGTTAATTCTGGAGTAATCAAGTAATCCTATGCTTTTCAAGCTACACACTCCCTTTCTCTTAGCCATGAACCTTGGCAGTAGGGGTATGGGGGCGAGGAGGGACAATATCCTTTCTAGGCTCCACATGTGTACCAAAAATGCCCATTAATCATGGCTGATAAAAGTGGTACTGTACATGAGAACAAAAGCCAAAAACTCTAATAAGGCAAACCATCCAGTGTACTCAAACTCTAAAATCACATGGGAAGTACCCAGAAGCTCCATTTAAAATTTCTACAAGTCTCCATATACCTCCTCATTCTTTAATGTAACTATCTTTTCCTTTCAAAATCTTCCAAAATAAAAATTTAAGGCTATGGTTTCTTTTTTCTGGGTTTTATAAAAATTGCTAATAGTTCAACAGTAAAAAAAAAAAATAATTCTTCATTTAGCTATATCACAGGCTAAATAGGTTGGGAGGGAAAAAAAAGACTCAGAACTTTACTTTTATTTATTTTTTTAAATTATTTTATTTTTATTTTATTTATTTGTAATGTTCTATGGAAAAACATATGCTGGGCTTCAAATAACTAATTTTAGACTTGTATTTTAGAACCAGTACATTAGTATGTCAGATTTAACATTTTATGCTAGTATGTTATTTGGCTCAGGTTTATAATTATTAAATTGTTTCGTGGCTTTTACAGGGTTCAAAATTATGGATAATAATGGAATACCTGGGTGGTGGTTCAGCACTGGATCTTGTAAGTATTTTTAAATAATTACACACGTACACATCTGTAACTTTTTTCTTTCAACGGGAGTAAGCAGTGGCTTTTGGGCAAGCTGAATGGTTGCTCTAGTTAATATGTTCAAATTAAACTCTTTATTCAGGTCCACTACCCTTAGGTAGTTTGAGCTAGATTGCAGGATTGGGCATATTGCTGACATTCTTAGAGTGTGTATGAAATGCAAAATAGCTTAATGAAATAAAGCACTGCAAATTAGGACTGTATGTGACAGTTGCTATCAAGTTTAGAGTTTTACTTTGCAAGCGTTTCCCTGAAAAGACAGAACGTTCTTGGATTTTTAAAAATATGTGATTCAGGTAACTGTCACTGAAACTGGTCCTTGGGTTCTCACCAAATAGGCCTACGGACCCAGTTCCCTACAGAATTCTCTCTGCCCCCACCCCATAGATCATTTGGAAATGTGATGGTATTTTTGGTTGTGATAATGACTTGGAATTGCTAGGGCCATTTTAGTGGGCAAAGATCAGGATACTAAAATCCTGCAATGGGCAGGAGAAGTTTCCCCCAATGAAGCAGTGATGGTACACAAAATCCCTTTGAGAAACACAGGTTGTTTTCCCCACATTGGTGTGATTCTATTATTGCTGTTTTCCCCCCTTTAAATCTTTATTAATATGACATTGTATTTAAAATTCAATATGCATTCATTACTAGAGGCAACTTTGTGTAGTAGGATGGCCACTGGGCTGGCCTATAGGAGTTTGAGGTTATGGGGCTAGCTATCTTCATAACTAAATCTGTGCCTGTGAACCAGACACATAAATTCCTTAGGCTTGGATATCCTATAAAACAAAGAAGTTATTTCTAAGTTCCCTTCTGTCTTCAGTATTATATGACTTATATTTTCTTAGGATGCTTCTGCTTTTGAAATTATAGAGTATGCTGTTTCTAAAAATAAAGTGTTTTGATGATTAAGATCATCAAATAATATTTTTAACTCTTATTTTCAAGTGGAGATGAGTTTTCCCAACCGTGAGTGATTAAATATTTCTAAAAGGGTTTAATCCTCCCTGCCAATGACTCCAAAGTTTCAAATAATCCTATGAACAGAAATGACTGTAAGAGATTTTCTTTCCTTTAAACAGAACCATATTTAAAGCATTCTAAAGAAATGGTAATTAAACTTGATGGAGAGTCTCATCTCCTTCTAGGAATTCATCTCATTTTAATCAGTTGCTGAGTTAGGTGATCCTTCCTTGTGTCTAATATCCTAAAGCTTGAGTTCATTTTTTTCTTTCTGTCTCCGTTCTAGTGATAGAACACAACTGGTGTTTCTTTGTATAATAATCCTTCATGCTTATGGAGTCAGATCTCATTCTTTTGAAGTTAAATGACCCCATTTCCATTTGTCTTGTCACATAGTTTTATTCCACAATAGTGTTTTCATTAGCTCTACGAGAAGCCTGCCAGTTGTGCCACAATCCTCCTTCTTCTACTTTTTAAATATTAAGAGCCCTTTCCAAAGTGATCACAGTTCCCTTATCTGGTCCCCCAAGGTGCTCACCATATCCCTTCCCTGTTCCATCAAAAATCAAGAGACCTAGGTCCTAGTCCTGGTTCTGCCATTGACTCACTGGCCAATACTGGACAAGCCATTGAACCTCTGTGCCTTGATTTCCTCAAATATTGAATGAAGAAAATCGATTAATAATTGCTCGAGGTTTGTTTCTCTAGCTCACAAATTCAAGAACACTGTGATTGAATGGTAAAGTTCATGTAACTGGCCTTTGTAAGGAGGGCCAATGATGAGAAAATGTGCCATACAAAGGAATGCTAGCATTTGGGGAATCTAAGAAAGGATTAGGTTGGAGGGAGGGCACTGCTATTAGGGACAAGAGAAAACAAGAAGGGTGCTGGGCAGAGAGTCTTTCTCACTTTAAACTGGTGCCCAACTAAAGGAGTGTGATTATGACTTGTAACTGACATCAACATTTTAGAGCATATATACCTCAAGATTCTCTCCCATTCTTGAAAAACACTTAGTTGTGTATGAACAGACTTTGTGCATATTTAGGTTATTTTATGGAATTGATCATCCCTGACTTCTTTCCAGGAAGAATTGCGGTGGCTTACAACAAAAACTCATACAGTAGGGCTAATAGAATAAAATAGGGGCACCAAAGAAAAAAGTTGGAAACAATATGCTAACCATAAGAGAAGGCATAACGCAATGTGCTGCATTAGGACCGGCTGAAAGTCAAAGGAGTGGGGGAGAGCCCCAGGCCCACAAGTATACAGTCTGTGAAAGAGCAGATGTCCCTCTCTTGCATGCTCTCAGTGGACAATAGAGGCAAATTACCCAAGGCCAGTATGCGGCCCCGGAGGCAGAGGTATTAGCTATTAGAGACACTGGCACAGTCCTCAGTCATTGAGGAGTTCAATTATGCACTCCAAGGCCAGTGGACCAAGATTTCAGCATTCTCTCTCCCGAGGTTGTACAGCAAATAAAAAAACAGTCTCTGTTCCATCAACTTTACCTTCGTTCTCTTTCCAACTCCCTTTTTTTCTCATTTTCTCATTCTTGTCAACATGGCCAAGGAAACATTTTAACCACAAGCCTTGAAATAGTTTTCTGTCTGATAATGAACCAGGAAAAACCCGGCTCTAGCACCCCACTCCCATTTCCCTGCCATGGAGCCTCCCCGTCTCATCCTCCCCCAGTACCCCGTTCATTGAGATTGTACTTTTCCTGAATTTTAAACTGGACCTAAATATACCCAATAAGCTAGTGGGTCTGTAGGACCCCTTTTTTTGTGTTTTTTGTGTGTTTTTACAGAAATATACTTTTTAAAAATTCTGTATTACATAATATGTTGGCTTATCCAGGCCACTTTTGGAAGTCCTTCAGAATGACAAGTAGTATCCCTTACAGACCTTGCCCGATTTCTTAAGTAACTGAGGGTATACCTCCTCTGCCCCGTCAACATGTTATGATCAGTGATACCAACTACAAATCCTTAGTATGACCTTTGTCTCTCAGTTATTTTGGTAGTCCCTCAGAATTTCATTGCCAGCAATCAATAAAATGCCATTTTCACCTTTGAGAACAACTTTAATCACTCCTGTTTAGAAACTTTTGGGGTGGAAGTTGATAGATTTATAAGTAAATAGATAATGTTACCTAGGAAAGGCACCTATTGAACTACGGACATCCCCGGAGTATGCTCTATATCCAGGCCACAGTTAATAGTCAATGGTGAGACTGAAGTACAGGGTCTATTTTAAGCTGTTAAATTTCAACATGAAAGTGCCCTTTATTCAGAATAAATACGGCATTCATGAAAGATGAAATACACAAGGTGCCAAAGAGCTGTGAATCCCTCCCAGTGTGAGGCAGAGTGGGCCATGTTTGATTTTCACCACCTCTTCCCTCCTTCCAGCAAACAGAGCTCTACCTCAGCTCTGACTTTAGATTCCCACCCTTTCCTGTAATAATATTGTACAATCCACTGTTTGTGCTTTATGAGGTACCAGAATTTTAAAATAACCATTTATTTTAAAGAGAGATTTTCAGATATTCCATTACAAGTTCTCCTGAAACCTAATCATTGCTTTCCTTGTATTCCAGTTGGAACTATTGGCTTTGGTACAGGGATGGGGAGAGAAAGGGAAATGTGTTACATTTATTTGAAAAACCGTATCCCTTCAAGATTTGATTTTTTTTTTTTTTTTTTTTACAATGAAAGTCTGAAGAGATTAATTATCGTATTCCTGGCTAAATTTTAAATTTCGGTCTCGGGGCGCCTGGGTGGCTCAGTTGGTTAAGCGACTGCCTTCGGCTCGGGTCATGATCCTGGAGTCCCGGGATCGAGTCCCACATCGGGCTCCCTGCTCGGCGGGGAGTCGGCTTCTCCCTCTGACCCTCTTCCCGCTCGTGCTCTCTGTCTCTCGTTCTCTCTCTCTCAAATAAATAAATAAAATATTTAAATAAATAAATAAATAAATAAATTTCGGTCTCAAAAAGGCTCTCTGCTTTCCAAAGTGACTGAGATCCAACGAATGCCAAGAACCGAACCATGCTGTGGGCTGACTGATCTCAAAATCAGTTTAGTGTAAATAGTTAAATCATTTAAATAGACAACGCCAAAATTTAAGTAGCTGATTTCTTTTTTTCCTAGCCAAAAAGAAAAGAAAGCTAATTCTGTCTTGTTTAAGCATATTTCTTAAATCTTGGATGTAAATATTTAGGAACCTCGGGACGTGGAGCTGGTACAGAGGTCACAATGCTTCTATTATCTTTCGAGATTAAATCTAATCATTTAAAAACCCTTTCAGCCTTTTGACTTAACTTGTTTACTCTCTTCCCTCATCTTTTAAGTTGTTTTCCCCATTGTTTCAATATTGGCTCAATAAGCAGAATTGCTTCGTATATTTAAGTGATTCCCTTGTTTCAAAGATAATATCAAGTTTGAACTAGATTGTTCGGACGTGTGTAAAAGTGTGTGTGTTTTCCCCCCTCAGCTTCGAGCTGGTCCATTTGATGAGTTCCAGATTGCTACCATGCTGAAGGAAATTTTGAAAGGTCTGGACTATCTGCATTCAGAAAAGAAAATTCACCGAGACATAAAAGGTATACAGAAATCTTATATGAACCTGGGAAACATAGCTGCATTCTGAGGAAGCTGAGGGGTTTTCGTTTCTTTTTTCCCCACAGCTGCCAACGTCTTACTGTCGGAACAAGGAGATGTTAAACTGGCTGACTTTGGAGTTGCTGGCCAGCTGACAGATACACAAATCAAAAGAAATACCTTTGTGGGAACACCATTTTGGATGGCTCCTGAAGTTATTCAACAGTCAGCTTATGACTCAAAAGTAAAGTGTTACCTGTACAAAGCTGTTTTGTTTTTAATAATAGGTTTTATATAGCATGCTATTCGATGTAAAGAAACTGCCCAAATTTTCCTTCTTTTAAAAGGATTTTGAAAGCTAGTGTTATGTCAGGTGTTCCTGCTAAATCATAAGTTCCCAGGATGCTGATAATATTTTGAGCCTCTTCCCTTCAATAGCCTTCCATCCCACTTAGAATAAAATCCAAGGTCCTTACTATCACATACATAGCTGTCTATGATCTGGCCCTTGTCTGCCTCCCCAGCCTCCTCTCCTTTTATTCTCCTCTATATTCTGTCTCCTTCGACCACAGGGGCCTCACTGCTGTTCCTCAAACATATCAAGTACCACTCTGGCCTCAGGATCTTTGCACTCACCCTTCCCTCTATCTGGAATAACCTTCCTTCCAATCAGGTCTCTGCTTAAGCATTACTTCACGGTGGGGGCACCTGGGTGGTGCAGTCAGTTGGACGTCCAACTCTTAGTTTCCACTCAGGTCATGATCTTGGGGTTGTAGGATCAGCCCCATGTTGGGCTCGGCACTCAGCGTGGAGTCTGCTTGAGATACTCTCCCTCTCCCTCTGTTCCTCCCCTCTAAAATAAATAAATAAATCTTAAAAAAAAAAAACAACCCATTACCTCACAGAGTAGTCTTCCCTAGCCATCCTGTGTAAAATTTGCAGCCCCCTGACCCCATCATTCATGATTCCCTTATCCTGATTTTATTCTTTTCTTCACAGAACCTAGCACCGCCTGACATCATATTTATTTACTTATCTGTCCCTTCTGTTGGAACACAAGCCCCTTGGCAGCAGGGATTTTTGTCTGCTTTATTCACCACCTCAATCCTCAGTGCCCAGAATGTGGTGCCTGGCAAAACGTTAAGGAATTTGATATTTTTTTTAAATAAATGAATTTAATTAGTAAAAATTTATTACATTTACATTACATTTTTTGAGACATTTTATTTTTTTTAAATTTCCTCTCTGCCCCCAACATGGGGCTCAAACTCACGAGCCCACGATCAAGAGTCACACGCTCTTCTGACTGAGCCAGCCAGGTGCCCCTCTTGAGACACTTTAATATCATGTGACGCACAGGCTGTTTCATGGCAGTCTGTTGGAATGGAATTTTGAGCTAACACTTTTTTCTCTCTCTTACGCCAGGCTGACATTTGGTCATTGGGAATCACTGCTATTGAGCTAGCCAAAGGAGAGCCACCTAACTCTGATATGCATCCGATGAGAGTTCTGTTTCTTATTCCAAAAAACAATCCTCCAACTCTTGTTGGAGACTTTACTAAGTCCTTTAAGGAGTTTATTGATGCTTGCCTGAACAAAGATCCGTCATTTGTGAGTACATATTGCTATTACTACTATTTGTTTTTGATTATTAAATCTATATAAGCAAATGTGGTTTTTCTACAGTGAGGAATACAGTGCATGTGAAAATTGTCTAAGATCCTTCTAGGAACCTGGATCTTCCTTCTCTCTTGCTAATGCTGTTCAGTCCTTAACAAGATCCTTACTTTTCTCCTTCCTCCGTATCTTTTTCTCTTTCTCATGGTCCCTAGTTCCTTCCTTATTCTGTTGATCATTTCTTATTTCAGAGGGAAAGAAGTTTGAGAAATGAAGTTCCTGTTATAGGAAGTCATTATTAAAGTACACGTGTAACTATCCACAGTGATTTTTATTCAACTGTGTTTTCATTTTTCATGGAAAGTGATGTGTGCGTTTCACTTCTTTGAAAATTTAATGTTGAGAAATTCCAGCATATGAAGTTGTATGCTTTTACTGAAGTCTAATGAACTCCACTCATTTACCTGGCAGATTTGATCACAGTTGCTTTACTGTTTCTAAAATAAAGCTGCCTGGTGACTTCTAGAAGCTAGAAATTTACAAGAACTAATTTTTGATGTAACTGTTTTTAAGTTGAGAATGAATATTCTGATATTAACAAAACCCTAGGGGAGAAATATCCCCCACAGCACCCGGTATTTGCATTTAGATGCACTATGAATTAATGTGTGATGGAGAAAGGATTAATCTGGGGATCAAAAGATGTGTGCAGATGATAAAGTTACAGCCTTGCTAGTTGTCATCCATTTGTCCAACTTACAGTAAATATAATAAGAGTATTTGAAAGCACTATGTTGAAATGTTTTTATTTTATTTTGTTGTTGTTGTTGAAATGCTTTTAAATGTTAACTTATTTTCAAAATCCTATTCTGTGTTTCTTTGCTTTTGAGAGGTCCCTGCCTGCCAGTTTGCTGGTAGGTAGGCCACCTTTTCGCCCCCTGGGCTTGAACAAATTGGTACAAAGGTAGTAAATTCAATTTGGTTGCCTTGAGCCACTTCAAAAAGTAGAATTAGCTGTTTATTGCCCTACAGCATTTTAGTTGTCCTCATGTTTATAGACCTACTTTTCAGATGTACCTTTTCTGCTTAATCATTGAAATAATTTTTTACTACCCCTTGCAATCATAAAGAACCTGGAAGTATTCTTGTGTCCTTCCTCTTTCCCTAGCGTCCTACAGCTAAAGAACTTCTGAAACACAAATTCATTGTAAAAAATTCAAAGAAGACTTCTTATCTGACCGAACTGATAGATCGCTTTAAGAGATGGAAGGCAGAAGGGCACAGTGATGATGAATCTGATTCTGAGGGCTCTGATTCGTATGTACAAATCATTCAATTTTTTTTTAAAGATTTTATTTATTTATTTGAGAGAGAGAGAATGAGAGATAGAGAGCACAAGAGGGAAGAGGGTCAGAGGGAGAAGCAGACTCCCCGCTGAGCAGGGAGCCCAATGTGGGACTCGATCCCGGGACTCCAGGATCATGACCTGAGCCGAAGGCAGTCGCTTAACCAACTGAGCCACCCAGGCGCCCAAATCATTCAATTTTTATGTAGGTAGCCCATTCTAATATTGCCTATCTTTTAACTAGTATCCACTATGCTTTCTCTAGCATAAAATATAAACCTTATTTTAAAGTTTTACGGTAGAAACTGTGGAAATCTTTTAAAATCACAGTCTGTGGAGTACAATGAATTTGGAAACAGGTTTTTTCTTAGAAGTGAATTGCTCTATTTTTAAATGGTCTCGGTCTAACCCCTAGTGGATACTTGAGTATATTACAAAATTTTGGAACAAGATTCAATTAAAAAGTGTTATATTAGTTTGCCCAAAGTGATAAGGGGCTGTGTCTTCTCATACTTTGGGGGAACCTGCAAAATCCTTCTGGAGAACTGACCTCCAGGCCTTTCCCACCCCTTGGCCACATACTAAACTGTGATCACACTGATATATTTAAATATTCATCTATATATGATTTCTACCTCCCTAAAAAAGTTCCACCGGTTTTCTAACCACAGCATTGACATTGACATCTGAGATTCTAAGTCCATAACTTAATGGAGACCAGGGAAGTCTGTAGGTTACACCAGAATTTACTCTTCCACTGGCTGAATCGGCACAACGGCAACACAAAATTTCTTTTGATAATACTCTCAGAGTCCTGCATTTATGAGAAATTGCCCTACTTTAAAAAAAAAAAATACCAGGACGATTTTTGTGCCCTGTTGTAATGGTTTGTTGGCCATGGCTGCCCATGAAAGTAGCCCATGGAACTTTAAAAAAGAACCAAAAGCCACGCCCCAGGAGATCCTGATCCAGTCAGTGGGGAGGGGTGGGGGCAGGCCTTTATCTACGTGGTAAGAGGTCTCCACCTGTGATTCTGATGCACACTTAGGAATTGAAGACCACTGCTCTTCTCCAGTACATTGTAGTATCCACCCAAAACCAAGATCAAATGCTTTTTTTTTTTTAAGATTTTATTTATTTATTTGACAGAGAGAGACAGCAAGAGAGGGAACACAAGCAAGGGGAGTGGGAGAGGGAGAAGCAGGCTTCCCTCGAAGCAGGGAGCCCGATGCGGGGCTCGATCCCAGGACCGCAAGATCATGACCTGAGCAGAAGGCAGACACTTAATGACTGAGCCACCCAGGCGCCCCCAAATGCTTTTTTTTTTTTTAGATTATTTATTTATTTATTTGACAGAGAGACAGCGAGAGAGGGAACACAAGCAGGGGAGTGGGAGTGGGAGAGGGAGAAGCAGGCTTCCCGTGGAGCAGGGAGCCCGATGCGGGGCTCGATCCCAGGACCCCGAGATCATGACCTGAGCCAAAGGCAGTCGCTTAACCAACTGAACCACCCAGGCGCCCCCCAAATGCTTTTTTTATACTCTGATTTTTTATATATCGGAACAACTCTTCAGAGTCTGGCTGCATTGATTTGGAATCAATGATTTGATATTTTCACCAAGCTGAATTATTTAGGAACTTATATTAGTATTTTGGGCCATCTCTTTAGGGAACCCACCAGCAGAGAAAATAATACTCATCCCGAATGGAGCTTTACCACCGTGCGGAAGAAGCCTGATCCAAAGAAGCTACAGAATGGGGCTGTATGTACATGGCATTGATCACTTCCTCTCGATAGATTCTTTTGGACTAATGGAGTGAGATTATGATGGCCAAAAATTATTAGAATTTAATACCCCTAAATGCCCGCCTATCTCACTGTGTCCATAGTATGCTTCATTTGCCATTAGTTTTGAGCTAATTAAGTAAAGGTCATGGAAGTCGTTTAAGTGGCCATCGGTATGTTTTTTAAATGCAATTTACCTAGACATGCATACACCCAGTGGAATCATGGATATCTGATGTAATCCTAGAGGTCAGAGGCCTTCCGGATGATGGATGGGTGGGAAGGAAGCATGGAGACGTGCCTTATATTGGGCCTTTTGGGAGGGAGGTTTCAAATTAGTGCTCGCTTGTTACAGAATAAGAACACCATGACTTATTATGTTCATTTCATGGGCATAATCTATATTATTTGTTCCAAGGAGCAAGATCTTGTGCAAACCCTGAGCTGTTTGTCTATGATAATCACACCTGCATTTGCTGAAGTAAGTACGGATTCATTAGCTTTGGATATCTATGTTAAGAAGTCTGGTAATTTTAAATGTTATTGCTATTGATCTTTCTCAGCTTAAACAGCAGGATGAGAATAATGCTAGCAGGAATCAGGCAATTGAAGAACTTGAGAAAAGTATTGCTGTGGCTGAAGCCGCCTGTCCTGGCATCACAGATAAAATGGTGAAGAAATTAATTGAAAAATTTCAAAAGTAAGCTTGAAATGTCATTTAAGAAATTATTTTGACATTTTCTGTGGGATGTTTATGATACGATATGATTACCTTGATTCAGTCATTTCAACTATTCCTAATTATTAAGTCACTTCTTAATAGTTGTATGCTTAAAACTGTTTTGTTTGTCGCCCATCTTAAACACGAGCTTTTGGAATTATCTTTGGGCATTACAAGGTACTTTTCCCCCTGAAAGAAATGGCCTGTTTTGGTTTTTTCTCCTTCGCCTGCTAGTAGGGGTATAGACGAAAGGTCACAGAGCATATTTTTATTTGGGCCCTTGTAGATACCACTTAGGAATGTTTTCATTCTTGCCACTACCCTCATCACACTACTATTCACATAGCTTCCAGTGCTGAAGTTCTTACGTTTAGCCCCCGTAAGTAAAGTTAAGGGAAGGATTGTAGGTAGAGGAAGTCAGTATAGACTACAGAAGGTCCTTATGATTGACTTCAGTTTCCACACTGTCTCAAATTGTTGGTTTAACTTTGTTCCTATTCAATAAAGTTCATACATTTAATTTTTACGTTCTCTTTTTAAACCAGACTTTTGTATGCATGCACACACCTTCTTAGCTCCAACAGAATAAAGCAATACTAATTCTAGTCTCAATCCCGTGATATATCGCTTCTCGGTGCATCTTTCTACTTGTTTATCTTTGTGATGCCACTGGGATCCAGTTGGAACAAACTATACGGCCTGTGAAATCACACGCTCTGATAGATCTTCTATCTGATGAAGCCTATTTGTCCTCATACACTAAACTAACCCCTCTTCAAAATCCCTTAGATTTTCATGGACAACTTCCCGCTCTTTTCCAATTTGCAAGCAAGTCAACTGGAGGTTGTCAAATCAGATATGGATGGGATTTTGGTTTTTTTGTTTGGTTTGGTTTGTTTTTTTTTTTTAAAGATTTTATTTATTTGAGAGAGAGAGAGACACAGCGAGAGAGGGAACACAAGCAGGGGGAGTGGGAGAGGGAGAAGCAGGCTTCCCGTGGAGCAGGGAGCCCGATGCGGGGCTCGATCCCAGGACCCCGAGATCATGACCTGAGCCGAAGGCAGACGCTTAACGACTGAGCCACCCAGGCACCCCGGAAGGGATTTTGTTTTTAAGTGGGCCCCACATGGAGCCTGAACTCACAACCCTGAGATCAAGACCTGAGCTGAGATCAAGAGTCAGACGCTTAAACCAACTGAGCCACCCAGGCACCCCTACAGAAGAGATTTTTGAACTTCTTTATATGTTAACGTCTACCTGATGATATTCAGTAAAAGAATTTAGTTTGCTGAATCAGTACCTTTATTGCAGAGTTCATACAGATGAGAAATATAAACATGTGTAGTTGTATATAGGTTTAAATTTTTCTTCATTTTATAGGTGTTCAGCAGATGAATCCCCCTAAGGAACTTATTATCGGCTTCTATTTCATATGGACCCAGAGAAACCCACCAAAGCTACTCCAAGCTTAACAATGCTTAACTCATGAGCTCCATGTGCCTTTTGGATCTTTGCAACATTGAAGATTTGGAAGAAGCTCTTCAACTATTTTGTGATGGTGTTTATCATTTTATATTTTAAAGAGATTATTTTGTAAGGAATAACTTTTAATACTATAGTTTCATCTGTATTCTACTAAATGTTGAGATACAGTTTTGCTTTTAGGTATCATTATTATTTAAGTTACTGGGATGAATACCTTTCATGTTTTGATCCTTAGTTAACTGTACACTCATGAAACGTACAGGTCTTTCAAAGTCATCCTAAATATTCAATGTTTGTAAATCATCAAGCCTCAAAACACTTAAAAGAAAAAAAACACAAGCATATTCTAAAAGTGACTATTGGTGGGGAGGTGGAAACAAGTCATTTCTTCTTAAAACGGAAGTTTTTAATAAGCTCTTGGAAATGAAACCTGAAAAGTATTGACTCCCTCTACCAAGTTGGGATGATTTTCCAGGCAGCTCAATGACGATCCCATTTGAGAGCCCTGTGTTTGAAGCATTTATAGGCAACATGTAGCAACAGAGGTACCTCTTGGTGTGCAGTATTGACCTTCTCTTGCAGAAGAGGCAGTTAACCCTTATTTAACATGGTTGGAAAATTAAAGCAATACTAATTAGCCAAGGATGGGTCTTTGGCAATACTGGAGGAATTTATCAGTCTTCATTTTTAAAATCTTCAACTCATATAGCATATTATATTGCTTGGATTTGGGGAGCTTAAGTAAAAGCTGATAATCATGTGATTAAGTACCTGATCTACAGGTATGAATATAACTTACACCAGCATATTTTTGTCATGGTAGTGAAATGTCCTATAAACTATTTATACATTTTTGTTCTCCATAATTATCCAGTACATAAGCATCATTTGTTCATTTTTGAAAGGGTATTTAAATAAGCATTTTCTAGTTCATATGAAAATAACCAGAGTACAGGATGACCTGTGTCCGTACAAAAGTTAAGTTAGACTGTACAGTTATTTTCAGTTATATTTATGGTACTGTTACATGGGTAATACCTTTTTTCTTTTAAGCCCAATATATATATTATGCCTGCCTAAGTTCCAAACTGGGGCTATATTTCAGTAGTTGTAGAATTATTGATATTAATTAGTTTTGGTAGTTAACGTTTTGTTGTTTGGATCTGCACAGTTTGGTTTTTGCACAGAAGTCATTTCTAAAAATCGGAATAATTGCCAAATATTAGAAGAAAGGTGTTCTTCAAGTAAAGAATACAGTTTTTAGTCAAAGTGGCCATTACCTCTTCTCTTTCTGTAATAATACAGACACTTGAATAAGTCGTGGTCATGTCATATGCCAAGAAAGTTCTTTTCATTGGTGCCTATACTGTAACAATTACTTTTAATGCTTGTATTTTGAAGTAATGGTTCAGTTGAAATTTTCACCTGCTATGTGACTGAAATGCAATTACAGTTTATAATTTGTAGAGGTCTAGAAATAATTTTGCAACTCATATCATGGGTTGAATGAATATTTTTGTAAAAGCAAAAGCAACGAATTTATAAATGGATTATTTGAAACTTTACAACACAGCTGCATCATGGATAGGAATTATATTGCTTATTCATTAGAGTTATTAGTCCTGTAAACTGTTTCTAGGCGAAGCATACTCCAATGTTGTGGGGGATTGAAAAATAAATATTTAAATTTCATGGTCCTCAGTGTTTGTTTTCTCAAGGTGGGGGTATGGGGCAGAACTTTAATTGTTTCAAATTTTGTCTCCTCTGCTCTTTAATTTGTTATTGGAACTTTAACACCAACGTCTCCATTGGAAACTAGAAGGTGTTCTTCAGATTTAAGCACTGATTATAGCTACCATGCATATCTGTCCCCCTGTCCTGACAAAAGTATTGGTAGAGTCCTCTTTCACTCAGAAATGCCCTAGGTTGGACAATATGTTGTGTGGTCACCCTAGTTAGGTTTTATTAGGAAATCAAATACAGATTTGAACCCTATAGTTCTCTGGGGAGAACAAATTTCACAAAGACTTCCAGAAATTGAGATGAGAAAGAGCATGTAAGCCTAAAGGAATTTGAGTTTGTCCTAGAGAAAAGGTCAAGGATGAACTTACTATAGCTCTGAGGATCTATAGGATTAACATATAGGTGACTGGGCTTCAATATATTATTATTATTAAATCGCTTTTTTACATTCATGTTACTGGGTAGGAGCAGGGAAGAAAGTGCTAGAATGTGGGAAAGGCTAGAGAAAGGTATATTAAAAGGAATTTTTCTGATATAAGGACAAAGAAAGTAAGAACATGATGCAAGCTGTGTGTGTGTGTGTGTGTGTGTGTGTGTGTGTGTGTGTGTGTACACATACACACACTTACGGGGCACCTGAGTGGCTCAGTCAGTTAAGTGTCTGCCTTCGGCTCAAGTCATGATCCCAAAGTCCTGGGATCAAGCCCCACGTCATTGGGCTCCCTGCTCAATGGGGTATCTGCTTCTCCCTCTCCCTCTGGCCCTCCCCCTCTGCTTCTGCTCTCTCCCTCGTTCTCTCCAGAATAGACTCTTGGTTCATGAACTCAGTCTGGTTTTAGCACTATCCTTCTTCTCATCAGCTACCCCAATTCTACCACTTCTCCCTCCCTGACTCTACGTTTTCCCCTGCCTCCTTCCTTTTTCTTATTAACTGTCCCTTCCCTTGGTAATAGACCAGAACCAATCATTTCTGAAGTTGACTAAAACAAAATGAAGATCATACTTGCAACTTCTTTTTTTAAATAAATGGATTTCCATCACTCTTTATTAAAATACCATTCATCTCATTTCCTTGCCTACATATACATGCAACAAGAGACGGCAAAAAAATAAAGTCTTGCAGGAGAAAGTAGATAAACCAACATGTTAATTTTTATCTGTCACTACATATAATAGATAGTTAAGAGTACAGAAGTAGTAAGTCAAACGTCATAATATCTTCATCGGGCATATATCTGGCTTTAGAAATTGATTAATTCATGAATTTCCAAGGTTTAGAATTCTTCCAAGTCCTAGATGCATTAAAAACTTGTATTCTGATGAGAGGATCTATGCCACCAACTTGTTCCTGAGGTATAGGAGGGCCATGCTCCCCCTAATAAATGTTATAAAAATTGAAGTCTTTAACACACGACAGGACCATTTTTACTGGAACCTTTAGTCACAGTATGGCTTAAGAACAAAATGACCAACACAGTCACAATCTACCAAATCACTAAAGGACATCAGAGGCCGATGCTATGCCAACCCATACTGTCACCATTATTCAGTGTGGAAGAGCCTGAACTTCATCGATAATGTCTCTATGGGGAAACGTAAAACGGAGATGACAAGTAGCCACCTTGCCTGACCACGGTGCTGGTGAGGAAAGGGTATGTTCCAGAGTCCCTTCAGAGGAAACTGAGGAGGGGAGCTTGAGGAACGAGGCAGCAGCTGGATCTTTAATAAGCTAGGTGCCCAAAAGTAGGAGATCCCCTTAATACCAACGAATGATAACTAAGAAAATGGTTTGTGCAGAACGTTCCTTATATTTTACCTAAGTTGGCAACATGGAACTGGCCCAGAAATGTTCACTGAGTTCACACTTTTAAGCTAAAAAGTAATTACATGGTTTTAGCAAAGTCCTGTCTTCAGCAGTTGGCGTATTGAAAGAAACACCTTCATCCTCTTCATCAAGCTGTAGACTACCAGAAGATAAGCGGATTCTGGCCATGGGTGACCTTGTTCCTTTGCCATACAAAGAGTAGTAGTCTGGTTTAAGAATTTCTGATTCTGAATCACTGGATTCACTAGTTACATACCTTTCTGTTGCTCCCTGATCCATTAAAACTGTTGGAAACTCCTGCTCTGCAAACATATATGTAAAAAGGTCAGCTTTACGACTCAGAGTAGGACAAGGCCCTAAAGGTCTAAATTCGGACCCAAAAGGAAAACGGATCGCTTTCATGTCTGATTGGCTCTGGGATCGTTTCGGGGTTTGCTCTTGAATGCTATATGCAAATGCATCTTCTAAATTTGGGTCTTCCGCTTCCAGATCTACGTTGATGTTGCTCCTACCACTAGTCCTGG
Organism: Eumetopias jubatus; assembly: GCF_037043125.1. Lineage (NCBI taxonomy): Eukaryota > Metazoa > Chordata > Mammalia > Carnivora > Otariidae > Eumetopias > Eumetopias jubatus. Next base: position 17,613,539 of record NW_028274817.1, on the reverse strand, counting down.
CCATAGCTTCTTGGAGTTCTTGAAAGTCTTGCTGAAAGCTCTTCATTCTGACATTCCTTGGGCTTCTTTTGGCTGGCTTCATTGCAGCGGGCTCTAGACAGCTGTCTGGCCTTTCCCTTTCCTCTGCCATGACTGGGGACCGTTTGGGCACCTGGGGTGGTCTGTCCACATAAAAAAAGACTTGGGGAGGCATAATATCGACCTGCTGACCAGTACAAGGAATATAGGGCACATCTGTGTAAGTTAGCTGCCTTGCGGGACTCACTTTGCTTGCAAGGCCAGAAGATGCGCTCATGTGATTGTCAGCAAACTTACAGCTTGGTTGGAAGGAGCTCAGAGGACTCCTTTCCTCAAAGTAGTCTCTGGGATCCAGGTCAGTGCTAAAGACAGGGTCTGTATAAATAAAAGGGAAAGAGGAACTGCTTTGGGACTGATGTAACAGTGTGGGATCCGCCTCTGGTTTGGAACGCTCCAGCTCGGCTGCAAACGTCACCTCCACTGCTGAGTTTCTCCTCCTATGGTCTAGCACCGGCTCCGATGCGTGCACTCCATTCACATTTCGGTAATACCCACCGCCGTACGCTAGTCTCAAATCTTCCACCTTGCAAGAGAGGACATGTTGGTGAAAGAAGGGAAAAGCCATTTGGTTGGCGTGGGAGCAGGGATCTAAACGCCTTGAATTTCACAAAGGTATTTTTCACAAGGTCATATCGATCCATATTCTATTCCAAGGCTGATGAATGGATACAGAATGGGAAATACCTTGTACCATATCCCAATCCATGTGCTAAAAAATACACACGACAGTCTCCTTTCTCACTGCATCCCACTCCCTGCCTCTGAGTTCTCCATGTTCTTCAGCCAGCGTGGGACTCCAGGCAGTATGGTTTAGTAGCTCATTTATAAATGAGCCAGGGGTTCTGCCTTCTGGTTCTGGCTCTGCTGTGTAACCTTAGGTGGGCCTCCTAACCTCCCTGCTCCAGCCTCCTCCCTATTCTCTGTAAAATGGTGGGAAGGAGGGCTATGCATGAGAGGGTCACATGTTAGATGGCACCTTCCAGCATTATACCTCTGTGACGCCTTTGAAATAAAAACTGCCTATGATTTGAATGAAGACATGAGAGTTTGTGAGACCTATAATTATTTTTTTTTTTAGGGAGAGCAAAAGCAAAATAATTACCATGGTTAATGCTTATAAAACTCAAATGAAGCCATCATCTCATGATTCCAGGAGAATAGCACTTTGTTCTTGAATTAAGTGACAAAATTACACAGCAAGAGTACTTTAAAACGTTAACCCAAGACCTTGGAGCTTCCTCTAAGCCTTAAAATTTTTCATTAGGTAAAAAAAAAAAAAAAGCTTTTTAGTTTTAGAAATTCATTTGGATCTGCATTTTGCACGATGTTAGCAATACAAGTTGCAATTTAGAGATGCGCCAGATCCTTTCAGTCCATAAGATACACACCAGTGGTGATTTATTAAATGGTCTTCTATTGGCTGGAAAGACTGAGCTGACAGACCTCCTGAGGAGGCTAGCCTAACTCAAACAGAGTCGCCTTTTTACACACCGGGACATTCTGGCAGAATCAATTCTTAAAAGCATTTGACATGTAGATGCAGTACATTTATCTAAAGAAGAAGGGATTTTCAGAAACCTTACTTGTTTTGACACATCAGAGAGGAGGTCCGGTGAGGACCTGCATTGTCGCTCATGGTACTGAGATGGGTAATGTTTCCTGCAATCCGCAAACAGAGAAGGAATTGAAATGGTCTGCAAGCACATACAGAATACATAGAAATCTCTACATTCAGCTTAAAATCAACATGAGAGAGAGAGAGAAAAAACCATGTACCTCTCAAATGGCAAGCTCCTCAACCTCCCTTTCTTTCCATATTCCAAAAGCTGCCTTTGGGTCCTTCCACTGTGGTAAAGAATGAGATAAGACATTTTATTAACACCACTCAGGCTACTAAAACTCCAAAGCTTCATTTACTGTTGGAGTCAGGAGTCCCAATGAATGACATAGGCCATGAATCTTTGACCATCACAGTAATGATACTACCCGCTTTTTCAACTATCAGGCCTAGAGCAACCTCAACTTCTCAGAACCCAGATTTTTAAAAGCTTCGGAACAAGACTATATCACAGTTAAAAATTCTGGCCTTGAAAATGAACTGACTCTCCTATAAAGGCCTTTTCCCTACCTGCAAATTTACACACAATTTCTAATAAGGCTATTTATCCAGTTTCCCAATTCCTGACAGAAGAAAAACAGCTAACTAAACAGAAGAGGTTCGCTCCAGCCAGACCATACACCAGCAAAGAAAGCCAGCCGACGGCTGGGAGAAACGCAAGAGCCAAAAAAGAAATCAGGAAAAATAGTAAAACCCAAAAAGTCTGAGCCATTTATCACTGAGGTGCAGGGACTGTCGTGCCTCCCCCCACCCCCAGGCCATCGCCTCCCCTGGATAATAAGTGATGTTTATATTAGCTCCGGTCATTCAGAGAAGGGCAAACTATGCTCAGTATCATCTGTTTAAGAAGGCGGGGATTTGTAAAATACATTTTGGAAAGATTCCATCAAAAAACATGTATGTTTTTAAGATCTCAGTTCTTACTGAGGCGGGCTTCCACTATTTGAAAATCCCCTATGGGAAACATTCAATTAGAAGGTGGGTTTTTTGTTTTTGGTTTGGTTTTTTTGTTTGTTTGTTTGTTTGTTTTTTAAATCTTAGCTAAGAGTTTTGAAGCCTTCTTCCAAAGAATTCCTAGGCTGGTGTGTTCGCGTAAAAACGAGATCATATTTTCACCTTGCTTCCATTCCTCCAAAATGTCCCCTGCCGCGAAGAGCCTCTACTGCCATACTGCTCAGCGTTCTGCCTCCCTTAGCTCCTCCAAGCCTGTCTCCCCACCTGTCTCTCACCAACCACCACCAAACAGATGTCGTTGAGCTTTCCTTTCCATGGCTTGCACAGAGGTTGTGATATAAGGAAAACAACAGGTTCATTAAATACATCTTCTCAAACAGCATAAGACCCCCCCAATCCTTGCCAATATTCTGATCTAGCCCCTTAACTAGGGTGCTTCCCTCCTCCTGTCTCCCCGTTGGGAAATATGGACCTCATGTGTCACACAGAGAAGGAGCAGTAAAGGGGATCACCCTTTAAGTGATTCTTCATTGCTTCTAGAATTCAACGCCTTCCACTGCCTTCCACGTTATTGAAAAGAAGTTGTGTGTACAGTTGACCTATGTGCAATATTTCATTACCTATAGCGGAAACTGGAACCCTTGCTGCACAGTAGGGCTTTGGGCTTGGATTTGGGCTCTTCAGAAAGTCTGAAGAAAGCATGGTACTCCACACAGGTCTTCCAGAAAGCCTTGCAGGCATCTCGGCTGGCCATGGTGAACTCCAAGGTGTCCTTGCACAACACCTGTGTAAACCAATTTCCATCAAGCCAAACATCCTTCAAGACTATCAAAGAACTTCGAATCCTAGTGCTTTCCAAACTGTTGGTCCAGGGGCCCGTGCAGCTTCTGATTTTCCACTTGGCTCCCTACAGGCTTCACACCTACTAAAACCAAATGATTGGCAACCTTCCGAGGAACAGACAGGGCCACTGCTCAAAAACAGAGCCCTCTCTGAGAAGCCAATCTCACTCTGGAGCCCCCGTACCTCAAACACATTTTTACCCCCTCTTCTCTGCCAGGAACATTTTTATGAAGTTGTAAATTAGGTTAAAATGAACATCAAAGGACATCCTTTCAAGGTGACAAGAAGTTATAAATGACCAACAGGAAACACGGGGAGGAGGCGATTTCCTTACAGATGGTAGGCTTTATAGGATAATTACATGTATAGGCGTCTTTTTAACATACCAGCTAGAAACATTTAGTCCTCCCTATGCTGCCCTGTTCTACAATGCTCTATATTGCTCATTTAGCATATCCTAATCTGCTCTAGGGGAGCTTAGCCTTTCAGACCTAAAGTTCAAGTTTTCCCCATCCCCCCGACCCACTCTATGACCCCCATTTGTGCATGCGTGCATGCAGCCCTGTTTTCTGCTGAGCCCCCCTTCCCTCATTCCTTTCCAGGTTCCCACATGCAGCCCTGGGACACTCCACAAGCTTCACACTGGAGACAGTCTCCTGAACTGCTCAAATAAACACTTTGGTGTAAGGCCACACTACTGCATCCTCTGTAGGTCAAAAAATTAGTTGATACACATTTTTCATTTCCTTTAGAGTCACAAAAGAACATCCTTTCTAGTACCTTTGTCGTACCCTGTACAATGCAGCCTTGACCAATAAGAGCTGCTTTTGCCTAATCTATACCCCCACCCCCACCCCACCTCCGCCACATCCTGCTTTGGCAAATAGTAGGTGTTCAATTATTTGGCATGTACTCGGTGTTCAGTTATTTTTGTTTAAGGAAAGGAGATGAAAATATAAAATGGGGCAGATAACAGCAAATAAACATGTCCATAGTCCTAGATCTGGTCACTTCCGTTTGATTATCAAATCCCTGAAAAAAGAAAATGGTTTTTAAGGAGACTTGCCTTTCATTCCAGCCACCCCGTTTTCCCACTAGTTTATTCATTCTGAACTGCCAATAGGATTTCTTGGTGTTTTGCCTTGAGTAAAAATATGACTAACGCTCTGGTTTATTTATGTAGAGGTAAAAGAGAGAGTACATCACCCTTCAGCTTTCACCACTCACATTCAGACCATTTGCTGAAACAACCAAGAAATCCCAAGTGAACAGAAAGTGAAAGAATTTATTAGAAAGCTACTTACCAAGATGTTGGCATGAAGTTTGATGAGAAAATGCTTTCTCTTAAAACTCAACTTGCGGATTTTAGCCCAGTTGAAAGTATTGATCTTTGTATTTCCCTGTAATGACAGGCATGGCAGATTTCAAGGTGAATGTCAGCACACGCTGGTTTGGAAGACAATGAGAACCCGTTAGAAAACGCACCTCATGCATGGGACCATCCTACCTCTTGCACAGACTGATTCTGTCCTACTAGGTAGAAGCTGTGGCCAAAGAAGGCATTCGAGGGAGACATAAGGCTGCTCTGAAGTGCAAGCAAGAAGGGGTATGCCTGGGGAAGGTTTCCAGCCAGGATAGGGAGATCATGGGAGGAAGGGATGACTGCCACCCCATTTACACAAACACCTTCCATGGCTCCTCACTGCGTGTGTCTTCAAGTCTAAACACGTTTGGCTGGGGTGTCCTGCCTCAGCTGTATTGAGCATCCAGCCTTCTATCCCACTGATCCTAAAAAACACCCTTCCATCCAACCCTGTACCTTCCTTCCCAGAGGGCTCCTCATTCTTCTTACCCAGAACTGCCTTCTCCCTAGTCAAGCTGTCTTGCCAGTCTGGTAGCATCCCCTCTAAAATATTGTTATATATACTTATATCTATATATAGGTACATGTTGTATATAGTTATATTTATCCATTTGTTGGTTGGTCGGTTGCTTGATATTTGTTTGCTGACGTGGTCCAAAAATCAAAGGTATACAAAAAATATATACATCGAGAAGTCTCGCTCCCACCACCATCACTCCTGTATCTGTCCCTCTGTACCCATCTATCCATTCTCTATGGGTAACCACATTTATTAGTTTCTTATGTATACTTGTCGTGCAACTTCAGGTCGATAGGAAAGATTAGCTTTTGATTACTGACTGATATTGATCACTATTTCTCTGGTCTCTCCAAATAAATTGTGAGTATCTTAATGACCAGAGCCATAGGTCAGGCTTAATGTTAGTTTGTTGACTGTGCCATCCTTTATCCTTCTTGGGGCCTTTGTCTGTGTGCCCTTTGTCTGGAATCCCCTCCCTCACCTGCCAACCCTATCTCTTTGATCTGGACAACTTCCTCAGGTCTTGGCTTAAATTTTTTTAAGTTTATTCATTTACTTATTTTTAGTCATCTCTACCCCGATCGTGGGGTTCAAACTCATGACCCCGAGATCAAGAGAGTCGCAAGCTCTTCCAACTGAGCCAGCCAAGGCACCCCCTTAGCTTAAATGTTAAACCCCTTTCACATGTGTTACCTTAGCACCCCATACTTCTTCGAGCACAAAAACATAGCATTTGTTTAAAATTACTTGTCTCATTGTCTGTCTTTCCCCTGTTAGAAGGCAAGGTCCATGGGGCACCTGGGTGGCTCAGCCAGTTGAGTGTCCGACTCTTGATTTCGGCTCAGGTCATGATCTCAGGGTGCTGGGATCGAGCCCCGTGTTGGGCTCTGCACTCAGCAGAGAGTCTGCTTGAGGATCTCTCTTCCTCTTTCTGTCCTTCTGCCCCTCCCCCTGCTCGTGTTCTCTCTCTCTCTCTCTCTCTCTCTCTCAAATAAATAAATAAATAAATAGATCTTTAAAAAAAAAAAGACTTTGTAGAATACAAGGTCCACGAAGTCAGGATCCCTCCTGTTTACCTCTGCAGCTCTAATATCTGGCACAGGGGGCTATACAGTAACTATACTGACGGAAGGATGAATGAATGAATAGTTGCTGCCCGACTCTGTAAATATACTCAAACCCATTGAATTGAAGAGTTAAACCAGATGAATTGTATAGTATGCAAATTATATCTCAATAAAGCCGGTTTTGTTTGAAGAATGCAATACCGAACACATACAGAGTACTCAGTACACAAGTATTCTTTGACTGGATTTGGGGTGGGACAAAATAGACTGGCTACATCATTCCACACTGTCCACAGAAGTACTCCCACCGGAAGAGCTCCCAACTAACACGACGGCCTTGCTCCCCTCCGCTTCCCCATTTTCTCCCACGCAGTAGGACCGATGGGGGGAAGTTAGAGTGGAATGGGTAAAATTCCTTCCTGGGGGAACAGCTATGCCTGTGGCCCACTGGGTCTTTTGCCCACCCGTGTACTCTCGTGCTGCAAAGTTTACAACCTGAAACATGAGAAGGCCAAGATTCTTCTAGCTGAGTCTGCACCTGACCCGTCGGTGACTTGCTTTGGTGCTCTAATTTGGTCCCTGTGGGTTGTTTCTAGTAGATTTGGACAAGGTGAGTGCACTTGGTGTCACAGCCGAAGCTTTTAGATGCCAAAATCCATATTCGTATTTAGGGTCTACAAGTTCCAATGGGCCTCTTGACTTTCTCTCTCCACCATGCTGGCCCGATCAAATGTGTGAGCTCCTCAGAGTCAAAACAGTCCGTCAGAGACCACAAAGGGAAGCAAAGCACATCGAGGGGAGATATTCACAAATATCCCCCCCCTTTCTGGCTGGTGGTGAGACTGAGGGGCGAGGTCACCTCAGGAACGGACACCCACGTTGGAACCAAGGTAACACCCAAAGCTGCAGGCCTTTAAAGGAAAGAGTTGTTACCCGTAACACCAGTACTCCCATGTGAGCGACAGCCAGGTGGATCTGCATGCCTTCGCCGTCACTGGCGGGGTGAGGCCTGATGCCGTACATATCCAGCTTCCTTGCTATATCCAGTAGCAGAATGTCAGCTTCAGCTGGGCTCCTGCCCCTGCAAAGGGAAAGAATTTATGAGCCTAATAAATGCAGCAAGAAAGACACCTCCGCCCTAAGGGCTCCGTGAGGAGCTCAGTGTATTCTTGAGCCCGAAGCTTCTCTGACTTAAGGATTTGCTTTTAAGAGTCTGTCCCCAGCTTTTGTGTTCCCTGCTGGTGGAAGCTGGTGCTGGCTGAAGTACTCACACGTGCTTCTGATGAAAGTGCATGATCTTGCTCTCTAAACAGTCTTGGTTTGGTAAGTAGCGGGTTTCTGCCAGATGTTTCTTATCTGTTTCTTCATGAAAGTCTCCCAGTTCTGCTGCATGACAGAGAAATGACATTTTTCACATTAGCATTGAGGAGTTTAGGAATGGAGCACTCAGCAGACCCTCTGGCCTCCCGCAAACAGCCCTTTCTTTGCAGCCAATGTGGCCCTAGGCTCCCCCATGCCATGCCTTATATGTACTTATATTTTAGGATATGGGGGGGCAGGGAACTGAGTCTTTTTCAAATCAGAAGCAGTGCATTGCTCTGAAGTCTCAGTATAGTAAATCACAGGCACCGTGTATGTCTTACAGGCTCCGGGATCACAGATGACTATTTCATTAGTTCCTTCTTCCACACTCTGTTTCTGATCTTTTTCTTCTCACCAGTCCCTGTTATGGGTTGAACTGGGTATCCCTCCCCCCACCACTGCCCACCTCAAATTCATGTGGAAGTCTTAAACCCCATACCTCAGAATGTGACTGTATTTAGAGATAGGGCCTATAAAGAAGGGATTAAGTTAAAATGAGTCGGTAGGGTGGGCCCTAATCCAATCTGACTAGTGTCCTTATAAGAAGAGGAAATTTACCCCTGCAGAGAGACACCGGGAACACAGGTGCACAGGGCAAAGGGCAGGTGAGGATGCATCCAGAGGGCAACAATCTGCAAGCCAAGCAGAGAGGCCCCAGAAGAAACCAAAGCTGCCGACACTTCAGGCTTGGATTTCTAGCCTCCAGAACTGTGAGAAAATACATTTTGGCCCTTTAAGCCCCCTGGTCTCTGGTATTTTGTTATAGCAACCCTAGCAAACTCATATGGGCCCTTAATCTCACTCCACCCTGACTGTATATTATCAGAAAAGGAGACTATAAAAGCCAAGTACTGCGCAAGCCAGCCACAGCCATTCATCACTCTGTACGAAACGAGTAAAACCCCAGCTATCTGGAATCCCCAGTAAATGAATCATTCTGGAAATCATTCTGCCTTTTCCAAATCACTGGCTGCTTATCCCTGATCATAATCTACTCTTTTCTAGATGTCTCTAGTTTATTGTTATAAACATCTGGCATCGCACAATGCCTACAGAGGTGATTGGGGTATACAGGAATATCTGCCCCTACAGTTAATGGCTTCAAAATGTTTCGATTCTTGAACTATTGTGTCTTCTTTATAATTTTTATGCCTTTTCCCTCTCTGTCAGATTGATATGAATCATTTCCTGGTTACTGACTTCCCCCGAAAAGGTCTCCACACTTGGTTGTAATTATGACTTCTAACTGAGAACCTAGATATCCAAAACTATTAGCATTTTATGAATTCTAAGAGTAAATACATTCTCCGTGAAATCCTGTAACTAAAATACATGGACATGGGACACTGATTTTGAGCGCTGGAAACTTACTTCCTCTTTTCTCTTGATTTTTTCTTACATTTTAGACAGATGACATGCTCATGACAGATGAGGTATGTAATGTATATTTTTTAGAAGTCACATTATTAAAAAAATAAAAGCCACATTATAATGAAAATCCTCATATAACAAGCTTTTTTTAAAAAGGCCAAATCAATGGCTTTTTAATTTATTTTTTGCCAAAATTGATAAACATACACATCTCATTAAAACACAGTCAGGCCCATATGATTTCACTGATTAATTCTATCAAATATTCAAAGAAGATATGAAGACCAGTTCTTCACAAACTCTTCCAGAAAATAGAAGAAGACATATTTACCAATTCATTCTATGAGGCCAGTATTACTCTGATACCCAAACCAGACAAAGTCATCACAAGGAAACTACAGATCAATGTACCTCATGAATACAGAGGCAAAAATCCTCAACAAAATACTAGTAAACTGAATCCAGAAACATAAAAAAAAAAAGGATTATACATCATGACCTAGTGGGATTTATCCCAGGATTGCAATATCAGTTCAACTTGTGAAGATTAATTAATGTGATATACTATGTCAGTAGAATAAGGGACAACAAAATACATTATCATTTCAAAATGATGCAGAAAAGCTTTGGAAAACATCCAACACCATTTCATGATTAAAAAAAAAAAAAACCATGCAGGGACACCTGGGTGGCTCAGTCAGTTAAGCGTCTGACTTTTGATTTCAGCTCAGGTCATGATTTCAGGGTCATGAGGTCGAGCCCCGCATCCAGCTCCACACGGGGCATGGAGCCTGTTTAAGATTCTCTCTTTCTCTCTGCCCCTCACCCAGCCCCTGCTCTCTCTCTCTTTCAAAAAAAAAATACAATAATAAAAAAGTTTTTAAAATCCAAGAAACAAGGAATAGAAGGGAACTTCTTCAACCTGATAAAGTTTATCTATGAAAAACCTACAGCTAACATCATAATCATACTAAATGGTGAGAAACGGAATGCTTTCTCCTATGACCAGAAACAAGACAAGGACGTCTGTTCTTGCCTCTTCTATCCACCATTGTACTGGTGGTTCTAGCCGGTGCAATTAATCAACAAGAAAAAATATCAATAATTTGCACTGAAAAGGAAGAGATAAAACTGTCTTTACTTGTAGTCAACCTGGTCGTGTGTGTGGAAAATCCTGGGGAATCCACACAAAACTCCTAGAATATAGGAGTTCATCAAGGTAGCAAAATAGAAGATCAATATACAAAAAGTACTTGCATTTGCATACACTAGCAGTGAGCAATCCAAAAATGAAACTAAGAAAGTTCCATTTACAATAGCATCTAAAAAAATAAAATGCTCAGGAATAAATTTAACAAAAAGAAGTATAAGGCTTGTATACTGATGATTACAAAACATTGCTGAGAGAATTTTTTAATCTCTATATAAATGGAGAGACATTTGGGGATCATGTATTATAAGATTCAATATTGTTAAGCTGGTAATTTTGCCAAAATTGATCTATAAAGTCAATGCAATTCCCACCACTTTTTAAAATATAAATTGATAGATGATCTTAAAACTTATGTGGAAATGCATTGGATGCAAAATAGCCAAAACAATTTAGAAAAAGAAGAATGAAGTTGGAAGATATACACTTTCCTATTTCAAAACTTAATACAAAGCTACAATAAAAATAAGACAGTGTAATAATGACATAAGGACATATAGATCAATGGAACATAGTTAAGAATCCAGAAATAAACCCTTACATTAATGGTCAATTGGTTTTTTTATAAAGACACCAAGACAATTCAATGGGGGAAATGATAGTCTTTTCAACAAATGGGGAAAATGGACAACCACATGAAAAAAAAAAAATGAAGTCGGATCCCTACTTCACAACATACACCATACAAGCAGACAAAAAAAAAACAACAAAAAAACTCAAAATGTCGTATATCTAAATCTAAGAGGCAAACCTACAAAGGCTCTGGAAGAAAACAGGAGAAAATCTTTGTGCCCTTAGGTTAGGCAGAGTTCTTAGGTACACCAAAAGCACGATCCACTAAAACATATTGAGAAAGGGGAATTCTGCCAAAATTAAAAACTGTTCCACTCCAAAAGCCAGGATTAAGAAACGGAAAGTCAGGCCACCAAGCTGGAGGAAAAATTTTCAAATTACATATCTCATAAATGATTTTTAATCAGAATATATAAAAATCTGGCTGGTTTAGTTGGAAGAGCATGTGACTCTTGATCTCAGGGTCGTGAGTTTGAGCCCCACGTAGAGACCACTTTAAAAAATAAATGAATAAAATTTTAAAAAGGATATATAAAAATCTCTTAAAATTCAGTAAGAAGACAATCCATTTTAAAATGGGCAAAAGATCTGAAAGGCATTTTGCCAACAAAAACATAGGGACTGTTAATAAACAGATGAGAAGGTGCTCCATATCATTACTCACTAGGAGAATGTGAATTATAATTGCAATAGGATATCTCTTCATATCCACTAGAATGGCCACAACCAAAAAAAAAAAAAAATAGATAATACCAACTATTGGTGAAGATGTGGAGAGATTGGAAATGTGATACGTTTCTGGTTTTATTGTTACAATTTGGAAAACAGTTTGGCAGTTTCTTAACATTTTCAACATAAATTTACCTGAAGATGAGGCAATTACCGTCTTAGGAATCTATTCAAGAGATAATGAGAATGTGTCCAAACAAAGACTTGTACATGAATGTTCATAACATTATTCCTATTAGCTAAGCTGGAAACAATCCAAATGTCCACAGTCAAGTATAGAGATGAACAATATGGGGCATGTCCATAAAATAGAATACTACTCAGCAAAAGAAAGGAAGAAACCACTGCGATTCATGCTAGAACATGCATGAATTTCAAAAATCTTATGCTGAGTGAAACAAAGCCACATAGATGCAAAAGACCACATATTTTATCATTCTGACTGAAATGTCTAGAAAGGGCAAAATCTATAGAAACAGAAAGTAAATTAGTGGTTACTGGGGCTGAGTGCGGGAACAGGGAGTCACTGCAGATGGGCACGAGAGGTCTCTCGGTGTGATGGGAATGTTCTAAAACTGGATTGTGGTAATGGTTGTGCAATTTTGTAAATTTACTAAAAACTGTTGAGTTGTAGTCTTTAAAAGGGTGAATTTTATGATAAGTAAATTATACCTCAACAGAGCTGTTTTTGCTCCCTCGCGCGCACGCGCTCTCTCTCTCCCAATAAATAAAATCTTAAAAAAATAAGACACACGCACACACACATCAACCCTACTACTTATTAAGCGCAAGACCCTGACCCTATGTTGACCCTAGGAAAACACAAGAATGCATAAGACTGCTGGTTTTTCACTCCATGCAAGACTATGACAATCTAGGAGGAGACCTACAAAACACAAATGAGTAAATATCAGCAGTCAAAGAAGATAGCAAATGTTCTGAGCATCTTCACTGTTACCAGTGGCCCAGAGTACCATCACCTCTTTCTACTGCAGTGGCCTCTTCTCTGGTCTCCCCACTTCCCCCATTCCCTCGGAAGGTTTTCACCCTGGCAGCAACATGTTCCCATTAAAACCTAATTCAGATCATCTCATTCCTCTGCTTAACATGCATCAGTGGTTTCCCATCTCATGTGGAGTAATGTTCTAGGTCGTTAATAGGCTTCTAAGGCCCTCCACGATGACTCTCCCCCACCCCCCAGCTCCACCAGCCACAGAGCCTGCTTAAATGTTTCTTGAACACTCCTGGCACACTCCCACCTCAGGCCCTTTGCACAGGATGTTCTCTCTGCCTGGAACAACCTTCCAGCCGATTTCTGCAAGGCTTGCCCCTCTCACCTCCTCCAAGTCTTTGTTCACGTGTCACGTTCACAATGAAGCCTACCCTGACTACCTTATTGAAAAAGTCAGTACCCACCCCCAGGATTCCCCATCTTCCTTCCATATGTGATTTTCTCTGATGCACTTACCACTTTCTAACATACATGACATATTTCCTTATTTCGGTTATTGTCTGATTGTCCTCCACTGCCAAAATATGAGCTCCATGAGAGCAAGGCTTTGTGGTGTCTGTTCACTTCACTGCCGTGTTCCCCGCACCTATAACAGTACCTGCCACGTGGTAGGTGCTCAATAAGTTGTTGTTGAATGAATGACAAAGAAGTTACTAAGAGTGTTCATAAAAAGGATGTGTAAGAGAGACTTAGGCAGATGAGGTCAGCATGTGGAGATTCTTGAGTGCCTAGGACATAAATATCGGACGAATGAATAAATGAGCAAACGAATGAGCCGCCTGCGGATGTTCTGCACACTGCCTTAGCATCCAGTGACATGCACTGTGAGGAGTGGGACTCATTGAAACTTTAGATTTTTCCCTATGGAAAGAACTTGTATTGACAAAATATCCTCTAGAAAAACTGAAGCCCTCTGTGCTATGCCTCAAATGGCCACTAGGGAATGCCCAAATCCATAATGCTCAGCTATTAAAAATGAAATTGGGCTCCCCAACAGCCACAAGAGGCTGTTGGGGAGCCCAAGTCATTAACAGGCTGATAATGAAAAAGGATAAGTCTCCCAACATTGTTTTGTCTATCCGCCTTACCCCGTGCCTCCCACGGGCCAAGCATTCAAAGCCCATCAGTGTGACACGTAGTTTTCTGCCACCTCTCCTAAACAGACCCTATGCTTGAGCTGTACCTGAGCTGCGTCTCTGCCCATCACATGTGCCCCTTTAAGGTCCAGCACAAAAGCCACCTCCTCCAGAAGCCTTTCCTGATTACCATTGCTCCCACTGTCCACTGCATTCCTGATATCCTGGGGCTATTGTCACCTGTCCCAGGCAGGCATCCCTCGGTAAACACTGATTTAGATACTGTCTCTCTATCTATCCAAGCACTTCATTCTGGTGTTCCCAGTGAAATCAGAAGGCTACCAGCTCTGGCCTGTCAGGAAGGTCAGGGACAGAGGTCAACGCCAAACTCGTGAAACAAGCCAAAAAAATGACATTATGATCCTGCAAAAGTGGTAAAGAACAGCCTATTCTTGGAAGGCCTCTCTAGGAGAGATAGAGTCCACCAGCCATAGGAGACGAAATACTATCTCCAGCTGCTTCGACCCCGGCCTTAGGGGTGCAGGAGAAGCCTGGCCTGCCCAGCTTCACCCCCTCCCAAGCAGGCCCCCACCGTTCCCCGGGTCTCCTTGTCCCTGCCTTCATTATTCAGCCCTAGTCCAACTACTTGGCTGCCAGCAAATGGGGAACTCTAATAGACGCCTGGGGCCTTTTTCCCTTTTAGCGTCTTTCACCTGCTGTCCTCTGTGCTTTGTTCTCCAGACTCATGATAAAGAGCAACGCAAAAATCCCATCAAACATGACAATGTGCTGCAGAAAGCACATACCAGAAATGCATCCTGGGGCAAGCAGAGAGAGTGGAGCTTGCCTGGCAAAATCCATGCCGGGACAGATTAGTCCAACCCAGCTCCAGGACAGCAAGCCCCAGGCCGGGGGTGGGGGTGGGGTTGGAGGGGGGTGGGGGGGTGGGGGGGTGGAGGAAGTTACACCATGATAGCAAGAAAATCGGCATTTACTTTTAATCTATGCAACCACTCTGTGAGAAGGTACTCTTCTTGTCACTATCCTAAAGACTAGGCACCTGAGGCACAGACAGGTGAGGGGACTTCACGCAAGCCTGTAACAGCTAGAACATAGCAGGGACTGGATTTGGAATCCAAAGCTGAGTGACGATAATGTCCAGCCTCTTTCTACTGGCCCATGCGGATTCCGTGCACCTTTTGCAGGCTTTCTCTCCTCCAAAAGTCCTAACACAGGATGGGCACAGGAGGGGGGTGGGGTGCTCCGCTCCTTTGCTCGGTTCTCTATCTGCCTGACAGGTCCCAAAGCCGACGTTTGCTACTTACATTGTAGGATGTGAGATACCATCAACGCTGTGCAGTTCTCACTGCATGGAAGCCTTCCTAGAGCCAAATCCTTCTTTATTTGAAGAGTAAAAAGATACCTGAAAAGAAGTTGGGGAAAAATCTCTTGAGAAAGAAACAGGAACAAGAGAGAATCATTTCCTTTCTCCCAGATCCAAGATGTTTCAAGAAAGAAACGGCACCCCCAGACAGTGAGATGTCTTTTTGGGATTGTGACTAATGCATAGGCTTTGCTTCAGCCCCAAACCAGCCCCAGACCACAGCTCGGCTGCGGCAGCATTTTGGCAGGCCTCACAGCCATTAGGAATCACCCCGGCTAAATCCTCCTGCCAACTTGAGGGAGTTGGCCAATCGTCCTCTTGTGGCTTCTGCCACGTAGCAAAGCCACATACATACCCAGCCGGAGAGAAAGGGAGATTCAGCAAGACCAAGCCCGCTCGGGCCGCTGTTTACCAAATGCTCTCAAGCACTCCCTATCAAAACAACTTAGGTTGGTGGGGCAGGAACAATCACCCTCATTTCACAATTATAGAAAGGCAGAGCTACGTGATTTTGGCAAGGTCATTTTGCCCGAAGATAGTGAAACTGTGGCCAGATGTCAGGTCACGCACTGAACTGAGGCCTCCTCCTATCCAAAAGATTGTGTTGCAGAAATCAGGGACGTGAGGCCATGTTTCACCCGAACCACCTTCTCCATATCACCAGAGCCCGGCCCAGCTCTTGGCACAGAGCAGGCAGGAAATTCCTATGTTCTGAATGGAGTGAAGCCACACTGCCCTTTTGCCCACGGAAGGTTCGTCAGGGACCCAGAAAGTGCAGGTAGGTATCAGAGCTTTGCCAAAGCGATTGCATTTGCCCCACACTTTTAAGCCCTTATCAGAAGAGAATCAACTTTTGAAAAGATGTGTAAAAAGAAGATTCTATCATTGACTGCTTTCTTCCGTGGTCCAAAATTGGTTCCAATATTTTATTTTATACACTCAAACATTCATGGAGTATCTACTGTGGGCATTTCCCAATATAAGATGTGCCTTTCTAAATAACGTTTTATCTGGACTTTTTTAATTTAAATCAATTAAGCCTTGAAGGCAATGTAGTAAATCAAAATTAATTGCAGGTGATAGATAAAAATCTAGATTAGAAAAAACAGGTAAAATTAGTAGGTGATTATTCAATTTATAAATGCACACTTCATTATAAACCTTCAAATTATGAGCTCCCCTA